>NC_084733.1:89193368-89200868 GCF_033978785.1 Entelurus aequoreus
TCATGAATCACAGTCACTATGAATGTTGTAATGGAGCCCATTTACAAATCCACTGCCACACCACCACACTGATTTGCACCCCTGCCTTCCCTCCAGACTTCAAGTACCTCATAAATCTTCTCACACCATGCAGTGACCTCTCGGCTCCTCCTGCGGCGTCCTCACCCGAGGTAACGCCACAGTGGCTGTACAGATGACTAAAGAAGAGAGGCGAGACAAATGCAGACTCACTTGTTGGTGGTCTGCGCCTGCACCAGCACGTCAGCCTGCAGCTTGGGGAAGTAGCCGGGCTGGTGGAGACCCTGGCCGATCCTCATGTCCAGCAGGTGGGGGTGGATGGCCGTGTGGTCGGCCTTCAGCAGGCGGCGCTCGATGGCCTGAGCTGCACACACACACACACACACACACACACACACACACACACACACACACACACACACACACACACACACACACACACACACACACACACACACACACACACACACACACACTTGTATTTGTTACCTTCTTGAGACCTGAGAATAATGCCTCCCTCTTTAGGACCAGCCTTTCTAGATATATAAAGATGTGTATTTACAACATTAATAATATATACATACTATGCAAATATAAAAAAGCTTGTTGTGAAAAATGAGTTGGAATTTCACAAGAAAAAGGTCACAATTTCACAAGAAAAACGTAGAATGTTGGCAGTATTATGATAAAATTCATAATTTTACTCAAAATTTTACAAGAAAAACTGAACATTTGTGCAACGTTATGATAAAAGTTGGAATTTTACTCGATAACAGTCGCAATTTTGAAAGAAAAGCTTGAAATTTTGGCAATTTTATGAAAAGAGTCGTCATTTTACTCGACAAAAGTCACATTTTTTAAAGAAAACTAAAAAATGTTGGCAATATTATCGGAATTTTACGTGGAAAAATGATGACAAAAGTCATAATTTAACTCAAAAATGTCACTATTTTACAAGAACAACAAAAAAATTGGCAATTTTTGTGGTGAAAGTCTGAATTTTATATGACAAAATTTCAAGCTTTTCTTGTAAAATTGCGACTGTTAGAGGAAAATTCCAACTTTTATCATAATATTGCACAAATGTTCCGTTTTTCTTGTAAAATGTTGACTTGCGTTGAGTAAAATCACACGCACGCACACACACTTGTAAAATAGTGACATTTTTGAGTAAAATTATGACTTGTCATAATTTTTCCAAGTAAAATTCCGATTATTATTACAATATTGCCAAAATAGTTAGTTTTCTTTAAAAAAAATGTGACTTTTGTTGAGTAAAATTACGACTCTTTTCATAAAATTGCCAAAATTTCAAGCTTTTCTTTTAAAATTGCGACTGTTATCGAGTAAAATTCCAACTTTTATCATAATATTGCACAAATGTTCCGTTTTTCTTGTAAAATGTTGACTTGCGTTGAGTAAAATTGCACGCACACGCACACGCACACGCACACGCACACACACACACATTGTTGTAATTGTTACTTTCGTGAGACCTGAGAATAATGCCTCCCTCTTTAGGACCAGCCTTTCTAGATATATAAAGATGTGTATTTACAACATTAATAATATATACATACTATGCAAATATAAAAAAGCTTGTTGTGAAAAATGAGTTGGAATTTCACAAGAAAAAGGTCACAATTTCACAAGAAAAACTTAGAATGTTGGCAGTATTATAATAAAAGTCATCATTTTACTCAAAATTTTACGAGAAAAACGGAACATTTGCGCAATTTTATGATAAAAGTTGGAATTTTACTCGATAACAGTCGCAATTTTACAAGAAAAGCTTAAAATTTTGGCAATTTTATGAAAAGAGTCGTCATTTTACTCGACAAAAGTCACATTTTTTAAAGAAAACTAAAAAATGTTGGCAATATTATCGGAATTTTACGTGGAAAAATGATGACAAAAGTCATAAATTTACTAAAAAATTTCACTATTTTACAAGAACAACAAAAAAAATGGCAATATTGTGGTAAAAATCTGAATTTTATATGACAAATGTCACCATTTTGCATTAAAAAGTAATAATTTTGTAAGAAAATATTGAAATATTACGGAAAAAAAAACAAAGAATATGAGAAATTGTTCCCAATTTTATAAGAAAAAAGTCGACAATTTAAGTTAATTTATTTATTTTTTGTTTGTAATTGGTTTTAATCTTCATTATTTACTTCAAGTTATTACAGTATGTCTCTATATACAGTATGTCTCCATGGCCTGAGTTGCACACACACACACACACGCACACACGCACGCACGCGCCTCCCTCTTTAGGACCAGCCTTTCTAGATATATAAAGATGTGTATTTACAACATTAATAATATATACATACTATGCACATATAAAAAAGCTTGTTGTGAAAAATGAGTTGGAATTTCACAAGAAAAAGGTCACAATTGCACAAGAAAAACTTAGAATGTTGGCAGTATTATAATAAAAGTCATAATTTTACTCCAAATTTTACGAGAAAAACGGAACATTTGCGCAATGTTATGATAAATGTTGGAATTTTACTCGATAACAGTCGCAATTTTGAAAGAAAAGCTTGAAATTTTGGCAAGTTTATGAAAAGAGTCGTCTTTTTACTCGACAAAAGTCACATTTTTGTAAGAAAACTAAAGAATGTTGGCAATATTATCGGAATTTTACGTGGAAAAATGATGACAAAAGTCATAAATTTACTAAAAAATGTCACTATTTTACAAGAACAACAAAAAAATTGGCAATATTGTGGTAAAAGTCTGAATTTTATATGACAAATGTCACCATTTTGCATTAAAAAGTAATAATTTTGTGAGAAAATATTGAAATATTACGGAAAAAAAACAAAGAATATGAGAAATTGTTCCCAATTTTATAAGAAAAAAGTAGACCATTTTTAAGTTAGTTTATGTTTTGTTTGTAATTGGTTTTAATCTTCATTATTTACTTCAAGTTATTACAGTATGTCTCTATATACAGTATGTCTCCATGGCCTGAGCTGCGCGCACACACACACACACACGCACGCACGCACGCACGCACGCACGCACGCACGCGCCGCCCTCTTTAGGACCAGCCTTTCTAGATATATAAAGATGTGTATTTACAACATTAATAATATATACATACTATGCAAATAAAAAAAAGCTTGTTGTGAAAAAGGAGTTGGAATTTCACAAGAAAAAGGTCACAATTTCACAAGAAAAACGTAGAATGTTGGCAGTATTATAATGAAAAGTCGTCATTTTACTCAACGCAAGTCAACATTTTACTAGAAAAACGGAACATTTGTGCAATATTATGATACAAGTTGGAATTTTACTCAATAACAGTCGCAATTTTGAAAGAAAAGCTTGAAATTTTGGCAATTTTATGAAAAGAGTCGTAATTTTACTCGACAAAAGTCACATTTTTTTAAGAAAACTAAAGAATGTTGGCAATATTATCGGAATTTTACTTGGAAAAAATATGACAAAAGTCATAATTTTACTCAAAATTGTCACTATTTTACAAGAACAACAAAAAAATAGGCAATTTTTGTGGTAAAAGTCTGAATTTTATATGACAAATGTCACCATTTTGCATTAAAAAGTAATCATTTTGTGAGAAAATATTGCAATATTACAGAAAAGAAAAAAAAAAGAGAAATTGTTCCCAATTTTATAAAAAAAAAGCTGACAATTTAAGTTAGTTTATTTATTTTTTGTGTGTAATTGGTTTTAATCTTCATTATTTACTTCAAGTTATTACAGTATGTCTCTATATACAGTATGTCTCCATGGCCTGAGCTGCACACACACACACACACACACACACGCGCACGCACGCACGCACGCACGCGCCTCCCTCTTTAGGACCAGCCTTTCTAGATATATGCAGATGTGTATTTACAACATTAATAATATATACATACTATGCAAATATAAAAAAGCTTGTTGTGAAAAATGAGTTGGAATTTCACAAGAAAAAGGTCACAATTTCACAAGAAAAACGTATAAATTTTGGCAGTATTATAATAAAAGTCTTAATTTTACTCAACGCAAGAAAAACGGAACATTTGTGCAACGTTATGATAAAAGTTGGAATTTTACTCGATAACAGTCACAATTTTACAAGAAAAGCTTGAAATTTTGGCAATTTTATGAAAAGAGTCGTAATCTCACTTGACAAAAGTCAAAAAGTTTTAAGAAAACAAAAAAATGTTGGCAATATCGGAATTTTACTTGGAAAAATGATGATAAAAGTCATAATTTTAGTAAAAAATGTCACTATTTTACAAGAACAACAAAAAAATTGGCAATTTTGTGGTAAGAGTCTGAATTTTATATGACAAATGTCACCATTTTGCATTAAAAAGTAATAATTTTGTGAGAAAATATTGAAATATTACGGAAAAAAAACAAAGAATATGAGAAATTGTTCCCAATTTTATAAGAAAAAAGTAGACAATTTTTAAGTTAGTTTATTTTTTGTTTGTAATTGGTTTTAATCTTCATTATTTACTTCAAGTTATTACAGTATGTCTCTATATACAGTATGTCTCCATGGCCTGAGCTGCACACACACACACACACGCACGCACGCACGCACGCGCCGCCCTCTTTAGGACCAGCCTTTCTAGATATATGCAGATGTGTATTTACAACATTAATAATATATACATACTATGCAAATATAAAAAAGCTTGTTGTGAAAAATGAGTTGGAATTTCACAAGAAAAAGGTCATAATTTCACAAGAAAAAGGTCATAATTTCACAAGAAAAACGTAGAATGTTGGCAGTATTATAATAAAAGTCATCATTTTACTCAAAATTTTACAAGAAAAACGGAACATTTGCGCAATGTTATGATAAAAGTTGGAATTTTACTGGATAACAGTCGCAATTTTAAAAGAAAAGCTTGAAATTTTGGCAATTTTATGAAAAGAGTCGTAATCTCACTTGACAAAAGTCACATTTTTGTAAGAAAACAAAAAAATGTTGGCAATATTATTGGAATTTTACTTGGAAAAATGATGACAAAAGTCATAATTTTACTAAAAAATGTCACTATTTTACAAGAACAACAAAAAAATTGGCAATATTGTGGTAAGAGTCTGAATTTTATATGACAAATGTCACCATTTTGCATTAAAAAGTAATAATTTTGTGAGAAAATATTGAAATATTACGGAAAAAAAACAAAGAATATGAGCAATTGTTCCCAATTTTATAAGAAAAAAGTCGACAATTTAAGTTAATTTATTTATTTTTTGTTTGTAATAAGAAAAAGGTCACAATTTCACAAGAAAAACTTAGAATTTGGTCAGTGTTAGAATAAAAGTCGTCATTTTACTCAACGCGAGTCAACATTTTACAAGAAAAACGGAACATTTGTGCAACGTTACGATAAAAGTTGGAATTTTACTCGATAACAGTCGCAATTTTACAAGAAAAACTTAGAATTTTGGTAATTTTATGAAAAGACTCGTAATTTTACTCGACAAAAGTCACATTTTTGTAAGAAAATTAAAAAATGTTGGCAATATCGGAATTTTACTTGGAAAAATTATGACAAAAGTCATAATTTTACTCAAATTGTCACTATTTTACAAGAACAACAAAACAATTGTCAACATTGTGATAAAAGTCTGTATTTTATATGACAAATGTCACCATTTTGCATTAAAAAGTAATAATTTTGTGAGAAAATATTGAAATATTACGGAAAAAAAACAAATATGAGCAATTGTTCCCAATTTTATAAGAAAAAAGTAGACCATTTTTAAGTTAGTTTATTTTTTGTTTGTAATTGGTTTTTAATCTTCATTATTTACTTCAAGTTATTACAGTATGTCTCTATATACATTTGAATTTATTAATGGAAAACCCCTTGAGATGCAGCATCTTGTTTTGAAGATGTATTTATTATCTAGATAATAAAGTGAATGGTATATTTTTTTTTAATTACTTTTTTAATTCAATAAATATTTGTAATTTATTTAATATTGTAATTTTTTTATTGATTAATTTAAAATATAATATTTAAATTAATCATTTTAAAATATACAGAAATCCTGGATTAATTTAAAATATGTGTATTTAAATTATTGATTAATTTGTTTTTCCGTGTCTGAATGGCTGGATGATTGCGACACACATGCTGGACCTGCAAGACTCCCTCACCCTCCAGTGGAAAAAAGGAAAGACCCTGCTCACCCCCTCACCCCCCCACCACATTCTTTAGCATCTATTAGTTCCCCTAATGTCATTATTGTCTTTATTTGTACAAAAAATCTTAGTGTACATGAAACATATGTTTATTATTGTAATTTAGTCCTTCAATAAAATAGTGAACATACTAGACAACTTGTCTTTTAGTAGTAAGTAAACAAACAAAGACTCCTAATTAGTCTGCAGTAACATATTGTGTCATTTATACACCTATTATTTTGTCAACCTTCGAGGGACAAACTCTAAAAAATGATTATTAATCTACTTTTTCATTTACTGTTAATATCTGCTTATTTTCTCTTTTAACATGTTCTATCTACACTTCTGTTCAAATGTAATAATCACTTATTCTTCTCTTCTTTGATACTTTACATTAGTTTTGGATGATACCACCCATTTAGGTATGGATCCGATACCAAGTAGTTACAGGATCATACATTGGTCATATTCAAAGTCCTCATGTGTCCATGGACGTATTTACTGACTTTATAAACATAATATAAATTTAAAAAAAGGAAAAAAAGATGCTAAAAATAACGATGTAATCATAGTAGTATCGACTAAATACGCTCCTGTACTTGGTATCATTACAGTGGATGTCAGGTGTAGATCCACCCTTGGCATTTGTTTACATTCAGAATGACGCCGGTGAGCTATTGTATCCTCCTACGGTGTGTAGTGAAGCATGTTTAGCTATTCCTCGTCCTCCAGTGATAATGGTACTTGTAAGAAATGTACTTTGTCGTTCTGATGTGACTGTAAAAATGTATTATTAATCTACTTGTTCATTTACTGTTAATATCTGCTTATTTTCTCTTTTAACATGTTCTATCTACACTTCTGTTCAAATGTAATAATCACTTATTCTTCTTTTCTTTGATACTTTACATTAATTTTGGATGATACCACACATTTAGGTATCGATTCGATACCAAGTAGTTACAGGATCGTACATTGGTCATATTTAAAGTCCTCATGTGTCCATGGACGTATTTCCTGACCTTTTAAACATAATATGAATTTTTTTAAAAAGGAAAAAAGATTATGTGAAGATAACAAATATCGATGTAATCATAGTAGTATCGACTAGATACGCTCCTGTACTTGGTATCATTACAGTGGATGTCAGGTGTAGATCCACCCATGGCGTTTGTTTACATTGTGACGCCGGTGAGCTATTGTATCCTCCTACGGTGTGTAGTGAAGTATGTTTAGCTATTCCTCGTCCTCCAGTGATAATGATACTTGTAAGAAATGTACTTTGTCGTTTTGATGTG
>NC_084733.1:89205868-89258368 GCF_033978785.1 Entelurus aequoreus
CGGTGGCCGCGCCCGGGAATCATTTTTGGTGATTTAACCCCCAATTCCAACCCTTGATGCTGAGTGCCAAGCAGGGAGGATTATAATGGCTCTCATTTTTATACTCTTTGGTATGACTCGGCCGGGGTTTGAACTCACAACTAGGGATGATGTTCGAAATCGGTTCTCCCGGTTGTTCGATAAGAAAAGAACCGATTCCATGGATTCAAATCCCTTTTTGAGAACCGGTTCCCGTTATCGAGGCCAGTATAGTGAAGAAAAAGAGTTGGTTCTTTATTCGAATCCCTGGGAACGAATCCCTTCCCACGTACAGGAAATGCCCTGTGGGACCTGCAATGTTATGCCCATTTGATTGTAGACTCTTACTGACACCTTGTGGCGATATGAAAATACTACGCGTCATTAGTTTGGGCACTTCCGGGTTGAGACAATTGAGAAGTAGACAAGTTGTGTTAGCTCTTACAAGCCTTGAAAAAGATAAGTCTGTAAGTAAACTGTTTAACTTGTTTATTTAACTCAATATTAAAGTGGAAAGTGGTTACATTTAAACCTAAGATGTTTATTGAAAAACTATTTTTGTGCACTGTTTCAATGGATGTTTTGAGGACTTAAAATGTCTGCCAGTCGTGTATTTCCACCATCGAAATAGTTTCAACACTCAGAAGTATTTGTTTGATGATAGTACTGTATATTTGTGTGAAGCTAATATTTACATATTGTGTATTACATTTCAGTATGTTAATTGAATCACATAGCTTATACATTTGTCATTGTGTGTATTTCAGTTTAAAAAAATAAAAAATAACAGTCCAGTGCAAGACAAAAGTAAAGATAGGAAAAGACAAAGCAAGATCAACAACAATTAAAGCTGCAAGCAGCGTTGGTCGGGTCCGCATCTTTGGCAGGTGCTAGTCCTAATTAAATCGCAATTCCCGCCAGTCCTGATGTGTGTAAAAAGTTTGGTGAGTTTTGAAGTATTTTAAGGGGGTCATTACAGCTCAAAGAGGCAAAAATGAGTGTTTTTATGAAACTTTTGTTTTGAAGGGGTGATTGCCAACTTCTTGTTGATTTTTGCTGAAGGATGTCAGTGTATGAAATCTAGCTCTAAGTCAGACCTACATAGAGGTTTTTGTTTCATGTCTCTACGCTATTCGTACTGGGAGTTAGAGGAAGTGTTGTCTGTGGTTTTTTCCTAGGTGCCGCTGCACAGTGGTTGTTTTCTTTGAAGGCTCGTAAAAGCACAGCAGCAGAGCAGCAGCTTTGGCGCAGCCGGTTTTTGAAAGCTCGTAAAATCAAAACGGTAGCATGTATCAAAACGCCGTCGTCAACTTTTAATCAGAAGGGTTCAATCTCTCTCCTGTAGTAGTTTGAAGCCGAAACGACAAACGCGCTCAGAGGAGATGATGTTTGATGTTTGGTGACCGGTTTTAACAAAAATTTTGTTTTGAAGGAGGGATTGCAAACTTCCTGTTGATTTTTGCTGAAGGATGTCAATCTATGAAATGTAGGTCTAGGTGAGATCTACATAGAGGTATTTGTTTCATGTCTCTAAGACGTTCCTACCGGAAGTTAAAAGCAGTTTTGTCTGAGTTTTCCTCTGAGGAGCAGTTTTGTCTCTGTTTTATTCAAAAATTGCGCTAGAGCGCAATTTTGAGTTTTGGGGTTCGGTTTTTTTTTTAGATCGCAATTTCCACCAGTCCCGATGTGTGTGAAAAGTTTGGTGAGTTTTGAAGTATTTTAAGGGGGTTAAATTACAGCTTCCACCAGTCCCGATGTGTGTGAAAAGTTTGGTGAGTTCTGAAGTATTTTAAGGGGGTCAAATTACAGCTTCCACCAGTCCCGATGTGTGTGAAACGTTTTGTGAGTTTTGAAGTATTTTAAGGGGGTCAAATTACAGCTCAAGGAGGCAAAAATGAGTGTCTTTAGTCATTTTTTGTCTTGAAGGGGAAATTGCCAACTTCCTGTTGGTTTTTGCCCGAGGATGTGAAATTATGAATTGTAGGTCTAAGTAAGACCTACATACAGGTTTTTGTTTCATGTCTCTACGACCTTCCTAGTGGGAGTTACAGGCAGTTTGTTTTTGTTTTTCCCCTAGGGGGCGCTAGAGCGCAATTTTGATTTTTGGGGTTAGGTTTTTTTACTAAAGTGTTCTGTCACAGTTTTTCTATGTGTGTGTAAAATTTGGTGAGTTTTGAAGCATGTTAAGGAGGGGCAAAGTAGTGCGCAAAGCTGCGGAATAATAATAAAGAATAAAGAATAATAATAAAACCTTACAATTTCAATAGTGTCCTTTGTCCCTGTATAAAGGACTCCCATAAAGGGCCTATATGGATTAATCTGCTTTGGATTGTTTGTTAGCTGTCTGCCAAGCTGTATAACCTCAACACGTATAGTGAGGGCAGAACAGGCAATTATTAATTATTGCCAGGCTTTGCTCTCATGTAAGGGGGGAAGAATTGTTGATTGATGACTGTGGTGTTCTTAGTGTCATAGTGTGTGCAGTTAGTATGTTCCAATAGCAGCAGAAGTGCACTTTTTGGAGAGCTGTATTATTTTCAGTTTTGTGCCCAAGGGACTGATTTTATTTAACACTATATTATTATTTATACACCTATAGCAGGGGTCACCAACCTTTTTGAAACCAAGAGCTACTTCTTGGGTACTGATTAATGCGAAGGGCTACCAGTTTGATACACACTTAAATAAATTGCCAGAAATAGCCAATTTGCTCAATTCACCTTTAACTCTATGTTATTATTAATAATTAATGATATTTACACTTAATTGAACGGTTTAAAAGAGGAGAAAACACGAAAAAAATGACAATTAAATTTTGAAACAGTTTTTTTTCAATTTCGACTCTTTAAAATTCAAAATTCAACCGAAAAAAAGGAGAAAAACTAGCTAATTTGAATCTTTTTATGGAACATGATTAGTAATTTTTCCTGATTAAGATTAATTTTAGAATTTTCATGACATGTTTTAAATAGGTTAAAATCCAATCTACACTTTGTTAGAATATATAACAAATTGGACCAAGCTATATTTCTAACAAAGAAAAATAATTATTTCTTCTAGATTTTCCAGAACAAAATTTTTAAAAGAAATTCAAAAGACTTTGAAATAAGATTTAAATTTGATTCTACAGATTTTCTAGATTTGCCAGAATATTTTTTTTGAATTTTAATCATAATAGGTTTGAAGAAATATTTCACAAATATTCTTCGTCGAAAAAACAGAAGCTAAAATGAATAATTAAATCAAAATGTATTTATTATTCTTTACAATAAAAAAATTAATTTACTTGAACTTTGATTTAAATTGTCAGGAAAGAAGAGGAAGGAATTTAAAAGGTAAAAAGCTATATGTGTTTAAAAATCCTAAAATAATTTTTAAGGTTGTATTTTTTCTCTAAAATTGTCTTTCTGAAAGTTACAAGAAGCAAAGTAAAAAAAATAATGAATATATTTAAACAAGTGAAGACCAAGTCTTTAAAATATTTTCTTGGATTTTCAAATTCTATTTGAGTTTTGTCTCTCTTAGAATTAAAAATGTCGAGCAAAGCAAGACCAGCTTGCTAGTAAATAAATAAAATTTAAAAAATAGAGGCAGCTCACTGGTAAGTGCTGCTATTTGAGCTATTTTTAGAACAGGCCAGCGGGCTACTCATCTGGTCCTTACGGGCTACCTGGTGCCCGCGGGCACCGCGTTGGTGACCCCTGACCTATAGTGATCACAGAGACAGGTTGTTTTTGTGTTACTGTATATATTTGTTTTTCGGAAAAATCCCACTTAGTATACTTTGGGTAACAACAGTCAATATTTTATTTTTTTTATTTTTTTAGGGGGTGTAACAGTCAATATTTAGTAATTTATTTTATTTTAGTCTTATAAAATAAAAGTGAGCTTTTGTTAAACCAAATATTGTGTTTTTTTCCCCATATACAACAACCTATCTGGATTCGATAAGAGAATCGATAAGGAATCGGTTCGATAAGAGGATTCGATAATGGGCTCGAACTCGATAATTTCTTATCAAACATCATCCCTACTCACAACTAGGGATGTCCGATAATGGCTTTTTGCCGATATCCGATATGCCGATATTGTCCAACTCTTTAATTACCGATACCGATATCAACCGATACCGATATCAACCGATATATACAGTCGTGGAATTAACACATTATTATGCCTAATTTGGACAACCAGGTATGGTGAAGATAAGGTACTTTTTTAAAAAATGAATCAAATAAAATAAGATAAATAAATTAAAAACATTTTCTTGAATAAAAAAGAAAGTAAAACAATATAAAAACAGTTACATAGAAACTAGTAATTAATGAAAATGAGTAAAATTAACTGTTAAAGGTTAGTACTATTAGTGGACCAGCAGCACGCACAATCATGTGTGCTTACGGACTGTATCCCTTGCAGACTGTATTGATATATATTTATATATAATGTAGGAAGCAGAATATTAATAACAGAAAGAAACAACCCTTTTGTGTGAATGAGTGTGAATGGGGGAGGGAGGTTTTTTGGGTTGGTGCACTAATTGTAAGTGTATCTTGTGTTTTTTATGTTGATTTAATAAAAAATAAAAAAAATAAAATAAAAAAAATAAAAAAAACGATACTGATAATAAAAAAAACGATACCGATAATTTCCGATATTACATTTTAACGCATTTATCGGCCGATAATATCGGCAGACCGATATTATCGGACATCTCTACTCACAACCTACCGATCTCAGGGCGGACACTCTAACCACTAGGCCACTGAGAAGTTAAAAACAATGTTGTTCCCTTACTGTACTAATAAAAAAAAAAAACAAGCGTTATTGCTGCGTCATGTCGCACCTCTACTTGCAGTCCAATTAATCAAATGAGGTGCACAAAAAGAGGAGCTGCGCCTTAGTGCCAAATCCTGTAAAGGTTTATGTTTGACAGTAATCCAAAGCTCAGTGATCACCTCCTGGCAGGTGCGGACTCTACCTTTCACTTGGACCAGGAAGAGGAACAACGTTCTTTGACAACAGAAGAAGAAAACATTCCAAGTACCTTGTCGAAGCTGAACGTCCCCTCCCGGTTGCTCAGCCAGGAATCCAGATCAAACGCGCCGTGGATGACAAACTCCTCGTAGCGGCCAAAGATGGCGGCAAAGCGGCCGGCCAACACCTCCCTCAGCTGAATGTTCATCTTGGCCGTGCTCAGTGTTTCCTCCTCCTCCTCCCACACGCGCCCCAGCGTCTTGCCGCCCGCCGTCTTGTCCGCGCCGCACCTCCAAGCCAGAGCTTGCAGCCTCTCCAGGACCTCCAGCTCGTCGCCCGCCAGGTTGCCGTTGCGCCGGTCCTCCATCAGGTCCTCCAGGCTGCTCAGAGGAGGAGAGGCGCTGGAGGCTTTTTGGACGGCGCCTCCCTGTGGGGGGAGCCCAAAACGCTGCAGGATCTCGCTCAGGTCTTTCGCAAGCTCGGTTTGGTCCGGAAAGCCGGGGAGACCCTCGGGAGCGTCCACGCAGCGGTTGTCGATGTCCACGAAGCAAAGGTTGGCCTGTGCGGGAGCAAGAAGCAAAGTAGAAATACTTTATTAATCCCCGAGGGGAAATTAACATTTTCAGCACAATCCCATTCAAGATCAGACAAACATTACGGGGAGACAGAACAGGATCAAACATTACGGGGAGACAGAACAGGATCGCTGACACAACAAATGTGAGATACAGGTAAACAATGGGGGGGGATGAGAAATAAATAAAAATAAAATTTAAAAAAAAATCACAATCAGTGTTGGCGTTAACGCACTTTTGGTGTCTTTTTACGCACTGAAATCATAAAGGACGGGCAATTCCGGATTTTTTTTTTTTTTTACCAGTAAAACATAACTGGGATTATCGCCCTCAATTAAAACGAGTTTGACACCCGTGACTAGGGATGAAAGAGCACGCACTTGACGCGATGATGTCATGTTATCCATGGAAAAATGCAATTTTTAGACAATATGATTTGCCTGAGCGGCTAGTAGACCCCGAGAGTAACAAGCGCTTGCCTTGTTGCCTTTCCATTAAGAACAATAAATTAGTTTTTAGAAGGGATGTCCGATAATATCGGCAGGCCGATATTATCGGCTGATAAATGCGTTAAAATGTAATATCGGAAATTATCGGTATCGTTTTTTTAATTATCCGTATCGTTTTTTTTTTTTTTTTTTTTTATTCAATCAACATAAAAAACACAAGATACACTTACATTTCTTTCTGTTATCAATATTCTGGTTCCTACATTATATATCAATACAGTCTGCAAGGGATACAGTCCGTAAGCACACATGATTGTGCGTGCTGCTGCTCCACTAATAGTACTAACCTTTAACAGTTAATGTTACTCATTTTCATTAATTACTAGTTTCTATGTAACTGTTTTTATATTGTTTTACTTTGTTTTTTATTCAAGAAAATGTTTTTAATTTATTTATCTTATTTTATTTTATAATTTTTTTAAAAAAGTACCTTATCTTCACCATACATGGTTGTCCAAATTAGGCATAATAATGTGTTAATTCCACGACTGTATATATCGGTTGATATCGGTATCGGTAATTAAAGAGTTGGACAATATCGGAATATCGGATATCGGCAAAACGCCATTATCGGACATCCCTACACAAAACCCTGCTGAAATAAGCAGGGGCGTCCATGGTAACGTTGCTTGGATGGCAACATATGTTGCTCCAAAACATGTATCTACCTTTCAGCATTAATGGTGCCTTCAGAGATATGTAAGTTAGCCCGAAAAATCTACAGTCGTTGATCTGCGGTAAAAAACAAAAAAAAACAAACTGGCAGCTCAGTTGCCAAAATTTTACTGTAAAATTGCAGTTTTTAATTTACAGTAAAAAACCAAATGTACATTTTACAGTAAAATTCTGGCAACTGAGCTGCCTTTTTTTAACCATAAAAACAGCAGTACTGTTTTTCCATTTACAGTAACATACACCACATTTTGAGGTGAAATTATTGCAACTTACCATATTTTTTTTGGATTTTAATTTAAAAAAAATCTACCAATAAAATGCATGAAAAATTGTGTATAAATAGTATGCACTGTTAGAAGCGGCCCTGTGGGGCCAAACATACACTATATTGCCAAAAAGTATTCGGCCACCTGCCTTGACTCACATATGAACTTGAAGTGCCATCCCATTCCTAACCCATAGGGTTCAATATGACCTTTTGCAGCTATTACAGCTTCAACTCTTCTGGGAAGGCTGTCCACAAGGTTGCGGAGTGTGTTTTAAGGGATTTTCCACCATTCTTCTAAAAGCGCATTGGTGAGGTCACACACTGATGTTGGTGGACAGCCTTCCCAGAAGAGTTTTTTGATTGATTGATTGAGACTTTTATTAGTAGGTTGCACAGTACAGTACATATTCCGTACAATTGACCACTAAATGGTAACACCCGAATAAGTTTTTCAACTTAAATCAGGGGTGTCCAAACTTTTTCCACTGAGGGCCGCACATTGAAAAATCAAAGCTAGCGGGGGACATTTTGATATTTTTTATTTTAAAAACCAATACAATATATGTATAAAAAATATACATTCAGGCTTCCACTCAGGCTTGATACCGAAGACCCCAAAGGGTTTTGGTCCAAAAAATATAAAAAATGTGTCATTATTCAGTATTATTATTTGTGTTATTATTCAAGTTTTTAAATCTCTAGATCAACATTAGGTCTACCTGTCAATATAACATTTTTTAAAGATTTAAGTTGTATGCTCTTTTTGTCAAAGAAAACCCTTTTTTTTAATGAAAAAAACACAAAATATGCAATATTTTCACCCAATAAAATTTTTAAGGGGGATATTTGAGATTATAGAATAATTGGAGCCTTAAAAAGGTCAACAACTCATAACACCATTGATTTTAATTCATTATTATTTTTTGAGCAATGACACTTAAAAACGAATCACACTAAAATTGTAGGGGATCCAAAAGGGTCCTACTCATTAAAGTGTTAAAAAAAAAATGTAATTTTTTTTTAAAATCTGTTTACTTTTAACACAATCTCGAGATCAACTTCAGATCTATCCGTCAATTATAAGTGTTATTGTTGTTTATGTTTTTTGTTTGTTAGTTTTAGGCCCTTCATTAAAAAAAACAGCTGATTTTTTTACATGGCAAACACAAAATATGCAACATTTTCCCCAAAAAATATCTCAAAATATTTAATGTGACTTAATTGGAGCCTTGAATAGGTCAATAATTCATAATTACATTGATTTTGATTCATTATTATTTTGTAAATAAAGAAATGGCCTACATGGCAGCTTTGTGTGATTAGAGTAAACATTGCTACATTTTCTTGTTACATTTCACCTGTTTGCTCTTTAAATAGCACTTTTAATGTTTTTTATTTTTTTTCAATCGTATTTTTAAAATGTGCCATGGGGCCGTTAAAAAATGACCTGCGGGCCGCAAATGGCCCCCGGGCCGCACTTTGGACGCCCCTGACTCAAATTGATTCATGATACAGATATATACTATCAGATATATACTATCATCATAATGCAGTCATCACACAAGATAATAATCAGGGTATATACATTGAATTATTTACAATCCGGGGTGTGGAGGGGGTTAGGTTTGGTTGTTATCATCAACAATTGAGAACAGAGAAATGGATATTGAAACAGTGTAGGTCTGACTTGGTAGGATATCGACAGCAAGTAGTGGGCATAGAGAGAGAGAAAGAGAAAGAGAGAGAGAGAGAGACAGAGAAAGAGAAAGAGAAAGAGAGAGAGAAAGAGAAAGAGAAAGAGAGAGAGAAAGAGAAAGAGAGAGAGAAAGAGAGAAGAGAAAGAGAAAGAGAGAAAGAGAGAGAAACAGAGAGAGAGAGAAAGAGAAAAAGAAAGAGAGAGAGAGAGAAAGAGAGAGACAGAGAGAGGGAAAGAGAAAGAGAGAAAGCGAGAGAGAAAGAGAAAGAAAGAGAAAGAGAAAGAGAAAGAGAGAGAGAGAGAGAAAGAGAAGAAGAGAAAGAGAGAAAGGGAGAGAAGAGAGAGAAAGGGAGAGAAACAGAGAGAAAGAGAGAGAAAGAGAAAGAGAGAGAAAGAGAAAGAGAGAGAAAGAAAAAGAGAAAGAGAAAGAGAGAAAGAGAAAGAGAGAAAGAGAAAGAGAGAAAGAGAAAGAGAGAAAGAGAAAGGGAGAGAGAGAAAGAGAGAGAGAGAGAAAAAGAGAGAGAAAGAGAAAGAGAGAGAGAGAAAGAGAAAGAGAAAGAGAGAGAGAAAGCGAGAGAGAAAGAGAAAGAAAGAGAGAGAGAGAGAAAGAGAGAGAGAAAGAGAAAGAGCGAAAGAGAAAGAGAGAAAGAGAAAGAGAGAGAGAGAAAGAGAAAGAGAGAGAAAGAAAGAGAAAGTGAGAGAAAGTGAGAGAAAGAGAGAGAAAGTGAGAGAAAGAGAGAGAAAGAGAAAGAGAGAGAAAGAAAAAGAGAAAGAGAAAAAGAGAAAAAGAGAAAAAGAGAAAAAGAGAAAAAGAGAAAAAGAGAAAAAGAGAAAAAGAGAGAGAGAAAGAGAGAAAGAGAAAGAGAGAGAGAAAGAGAGAAAGAGAAAGAGAGAGAGAAAGAGAGAAAGAGAAAGAGAGATCAGAAGGCATAAGAAAAAGTATCTGCATTTGATTGTTTACATTTGATTATTAACAATCTGGGGAGGGTGTTAGTTTAGGGTTGTAGCTGCCTGGAGGTGAACTTTTATTGCGGTTTTGAAGGAGGATAGAGATGCCCTTTCTTTTATACCTGTTGGGAGCGCATTCCACATTGATGTGGCATAGAAAGAGAATGAGTTAAGACCTTTGTTAGTTCGGAATCTGGGTTTAACGTGGTTAGTGGAGCTCCCCCTGGTGTTGTGGTTATGGCGGTCATTTACGTTAAGGAAGTAGTTTGACATGTACTTCGGTATCAGGGAGGTGTAGCGGATTTTATAGACTAGGCTCAGTGCAAGTTGTTTAGCTCTGTCCTCCACCTTGAGCCAGCCCACTTTAGAGAAGTGGGTAGAAGTGAGGTGGGATCTGGGGTGGAGGTCTAGAAGTAACCTGACTAGCTTGTTCTGGGATGTTTGGAGTTTAGATTTGAGGGTTTTGGAGGTGCTAGGGTACCAGGAGGTGCATGCGTCATCGAAAAAGGGTTGAACGAGAGTTCCCGCCAGAATCCTCAAGGTGCTTTTGTTGACCAGAGAGGAGATTCTGTAGAGAAATCTCATTCGTTGGTTGACCTTTTTGATTACCTTGGTTGCCATTTTATCACAGGAAAGATTAGCCTCTAGAATGGAACCTAGGTAGGTGACCTCATCTGTAATAGCTGCAAAAGGTGGACCGACATCATATTGAACCCTATGGGTTAGGAGTGGGATAGCACTTATGTGAGTCAGGGCAGGTGGCATATAGTGTAACTGTGACGTGAAAACCACTTTGACACCTCTGTTCTATAGCTGTGTCCTTTGAAAAGATACGCATCTCCTATCAGTTTGTACCTTTAAATAAACCAGCGTGATCTTTCATTGCCATGAGTTGTTCAGTTAGTACTTTCATTCAGTCTCTCTCCCGCTGCCATCCCCTCAAGCCCTCCAGCAGCCCTCTTTGTAGGCCACACCAACTTTAAAGAGAGTTAAGTGAGATGTTGATGTGATCTTGGATGTGAGATCTGATTAGTGAGTGGGGGCGAGGCGGGAGAACTCATAACCAAGACTGCGCTTCAAGGGAAAGTCATGCATGAAAACTAACGCCGGCGTTCCACAAAACCCTTTTTTTTTTTTTTTTAGGTCGTTTATTTATAAATCCGACCTGCGGTGAGCTTCTTACCTCTTGTGGTAGGTGCAGGGAGGACCGCTGAGCGCCCTCCCTGTGCTGAATGCCCATCAGGAAGGGGACAGGTGCGTCCAGGAGGTGGTGCAGAGGTGCGGAGATGATGGGCAGGTAGATGTGCTGCCACTGGAACGGGAAGAGCAGGGTGGTGATGCCCTCTGCCACGGTCATCAAACGCTGGTAGTCTGGGGAGGATGAGGAGTTTGTTAGAGGTTTATCATAGCTACAGGGCAAGAAACAGACATTTAAATTAAGAAGCAATGGCTTACACAAGTATATATATAATGTAGTAACAGACACCTTCATAATAATGTGTAATATGTACAATATACACACTGCAAGTATATATATATAATGTAGTAACAGACACCTTCATAACAATATTTACAATATACACACTGCAAGTATATATATAATGTAGTAACAGACACCTTCATAACAATATGTAATATGTACAATATACACACTGCAAGTATATATATAATGTAGTAACAGACACCTTCATAACAATATGTAATATGTACAATATACACACTGCAAGTATATATATAATGTAGTAACAGACACCTTCATAACAATATGTAATATGTACAATATACACACTGCAAGTATATATATAGTGTAGTAACAGACACCTTCATAACAATATGTAATATGTACAATATACACACTGCAAGTATATATATAATGTAGTAACAGACACCTTCATAACAATGTGTAATATGTACAATATACACACTGCAAGTATATATATAATGTAGTAACAGACACCTTCATAACAATATGTAATATGTACAATATACACACTGCAAGTATATATATAGTGTAGTAACAGACACCTTCATAACAATGTGTAATATGTACAATATACACACTGCAAGTATATATATAATGTAGTAACAGACACCTTCATAACAATATGTAATATGTACAATATACACACTGCAAGTATATATATAATGTAGTAACAGACACCTTCATAACAATATGTAATATGTACAATATACACACTGCAAGTATATATATAATGTAGTAACAGACACCTTCATAACAATGTGTAATATGTACAATATACACACTGCAAGTATATATATAATGTAGTAACAGACACCTTCATAACAATGTGTAATATGTACAATATACACACTGCAAGTATATATATATAATGTAGTAAGACACCTTCATAACAATGTGTAATATGTACAATATACACACTGCAAGTATATATATATAATGTAGTAAGACACCTTCATAACAATATGTAATATGTACAATATACACACTGCAAGTATATATATAATGTAGTAATAGACACCTTCATAACAATATGTAATATGTACAATATACACACTGCAAGTATATATATAATGTAGTAACAGACACCTTCATAACAATATGTAATATGTACAATATACACACTGCAAGTATATATATAATGTAGTAACAGACACCTTCATAACAATGTGTAATATGTACAATATACACACAGCAAGTATATATATAATGTAGTAACAGACACCTTCATAACAATGTGTAATATGTACAATATACACACTGCAAGTATATATATATAATGTAGTAAGACACCTTCATAACAATGTGTAATATGTACAATATACACACTGCAAGTATATATATATAATGTAGTAACAGACACCTTCATAACAATATGTAATATGTACAATATACACACTGCAAGTATATATATATAATGTAGTAAGACACCTTCATAACAATATGTAATATGTACAATATACACACTGCAATTATATATATAATGTAGTAAAAGACACCTTCATAACAATATGTAACATGTACAATATACACACTGCAAGTATATATATAATGTAGTAACAGACACCTTCATAACAATATGTACAATATACACATTGCAAGTACTGTATATATATATATATATATATATATATATATATATATATATATATATATATATATATATATATATATATATATATATATATATATATATATATATATATATATATATATAATGTAAGAGACACTTTCATAACTATATGTAATATGTACAATATACACACTGCAAGTATATATATAATGTAGTAACAGACACCTTCATAACAATGTGTAATATGTACAATATACACACTGCAAGTCGTGGTCAAAAGTTTTCATACTCTACTATGCAAAGCCAAAGCCATTTATCAACAACACCCAGAAACGCCGCCGGCTTCGCTGGTCCTGAGCTCATCTAAGATGGACTGATACAAAGTGGAAAAGTGTTCTGTGGTCTGACGAGTCCACATTTCTAATTGTTTTTTGGAAAACTGTGGACGTGGTGTCGTCCGGAACAAAGAGGAAAAGAACCATCCGGACTGTTCTAGGCGCAAAGTGTAAAAGGCAGCATGTGTGATGGTATGGGGGTGTATTAGTGCCCAAGACATGGGTAACTTACACATCTGTGAAGGCACCATTAATGCTGAACGGTACATACGGCTTTTGGAGCAATCCAAGCAACGTTATCATGGACGCCCCTGCTTATTTCAGTGTTACAACAGCGTGGCTTCGTAGTAAAAGAGTGCGGGTACTAGACTGGCCTCCCATTGGTGCAATATGAAGGCTAAAATATGAGAAGGGAGACTGTTGAACAACTTAAGCTGTACATCAAGCAAGAATGGGAAAGAATTCCACTTCCAAAATGTGTCTCCTCAGTTCCCAAACCTTTACTGAGTGTTGTTAAAAGGAAAGGCCATGTAACACAGTGGTAAAAAATGCCCCTGTGACAACTTTTTTGCAAGTTCAGAATATACTGTATTCTATTATTAGTCAAGTGGAAATGCATGGGTGTACCTAATCAAGTGGCTAACAGGCGTGCTCCCCTACCTTGGGAGTAGAGCAGTATCTGCGTCTCCAGCAGCGAACAGGTGAGAAGCCGCACCATGTTGTCCACCCCCAGCAGAGAAAAGGCTTCTCCGAGAGGATACTCCCCCAGTGGCAGCTCGCCCGGGCCGGGCCGCTGGCACAAGATGGGTCCCTGCACGCCGTGGAACCTCAGCGAGCGTCCGGGCGGCGGCAGGGGCACCTCGAAGAGGATGTTGTGGACGTAGCTCTCCAGCGGCAGAGGCGGCGCCGTCTGGGAGGCGACCGCCTGGTGCAGCTGGGAGAGGAACTGGCGAGAGGCTTGGAGGAAAGGGAGCGGCGTGAGCAGGCAGAGGGATTTGGACACGTACAAGGTGTCGTGAGAAGGCTCGAAGGAGTTGGCGCAGCCCAAACAGGCGGCGGAGGAGGAGGCGGCGCTCCCCGCCAGAGAGTCCCCGTCCGACTCGTCCAGGCTGCTCAGCAGGGAGTCCATGCTGGAGGTGGAGGGCGAGGAGGCGGAGGAGGCTGCGGAGGAGGTGGAGGAGGAGTGGTGCTCCACGTGGTACATCTGGTGCAGAGTCCGCATGGCCGTGATGACCTGCGCGCTGGTCACCTCCTCGTAGAAGGTGTGGACGAAGCCGTAGGAGCGGGAGCCGTCGGCCAAGCCGATGGTGAAAGAGTGGAAGTGGGAGTCACGCCGGTCTGCCTGCGTGCGGAAGGAGAGACCCCTCGGCATGCACAGCTGGGGACCAACAACAAAAATAGAGTCAGAAAGTTACCCATGAAGTCAAAGATCCTCTATGTGACAGGAGCGCTCTGCTGTTTTTAAGTAACCACTACAAAAACACTAGTCAAAGATCCTCTATATGACAGGTGCGCTCTGCTGTTTTTAAGTAACCACTGCAAAAACACTAGTCAAAGAACCTTTATATGACAGGCGTGCTCTGTTGTTTTTAAGGTAACTATTGCAAAAACACTAGTCAAAGATCCTCTATATCAGTGGTCCCCAACCACCGGGCCGCGGCCGCACAAGAAATTAAAAAATAAAAAAATAAATAAAATATATAAATATATAAAAATATTATTTTATTTTTTTTTTAAAATTAAATCAACATAAAAAACACAATATATACATTATATATCAATATAAATCAATACAGTCTGCAGGGATGCAGTCCGTAAGCACACATGATTGTATTTCTTTATGACCAAAAAAAATAAAAAATAAAAAATAAATAAAAATAAAAAAATAAATATTTTTTTTTTTTTTTTACTACCCCGGTCCGTGGGACAAATTTTCAAGCATTGACCGGTCCGCTAGTACAAAAAGGTTGGGGACCACTGCTCTATATGACAGGAGCGCTCTGCTGTTTTTAAGTAACCACTGCAAAAACACTAGTCAAAGATCCTCTATATGACAGGAGCGCTCTGCTGTTTTTAAGTAACCACTACAAAAACACTAGTCAAAGATCCTCTATGTAACAGGAGCGCTCTGCTGTTTTTAAGTAACCACTGCAAAAACACTAGTCAAAGATCCTCTATGTGACAAGAGCACTCTGCTGTTTTTAGGATCTACAAAAAAATACTTGTCAAAGATCCTCTAAATGACAGCAGCACTCTGCTGTTTTTAAGTAACTATTGCAAAAACACTAGTCAAAGATCCTCTATATGACAGGAGCGCTCTGTTGTTTTTAAGTAACCACTACAAAAACACTAGTCAAAGATCCTCTATACGATAGGAGTGCTCTGTTGTTTTTAAGTAACCACTGCAAAAACACTAGTCAAAGATCCTCTATGTGACAGGAGCGCTCTGCCGTTTTTAAGGGTCAACTGCAAAAACACCAGTCAAAGATCCTCTATGTGACAAGAGCACTCTGCTGTTTTTAAGTAACCACTACAAAAACACTAGTCAAAGATCCTCTATATGACAGGAGCGCTCTGCTGTTTTTAATAACCACTGCAAAAACACTAGTCAAAGATCCTCTATATAACAAGAGTGCTCTGCTGTTTTTAAGTAACCACTACAAAAACACTAGTCAAAGATCCTCTATATGACAGGAGTGCTCTGCTGTTTTTAAGTAACCACTGCAAAAACACTAGTCAAAGATCCTCTATATAACAGGAGTGCTCTGCTGTTTTTAAGTAACTACTGCAAAAACACAAGTCAAAGATCCTCTAAATGACAGGAGCGCTCTGCTGTTTTTAAGTAACCACTGCAAAAACACTAGTCAAAGATCCTCTATATAACAGGAGCGCTTTGTTGTTTTTAAGTGACCACTGCAACAACACTAGTCAAAGATCCTCTAAATGACAGGAGCGCTCTGCTGTTTTTAAGTAGCCACTGCAAAAACACTAGTCAAAGATCCTCTATATAACAGGAGCGCTTTGTTGTTTTTAAGTGACCACTGCAACAACACTAGTCAAAGATCCTCTAAATGACAGCAGCAATCGGCTGTTTTAAGTAACTACTACTACAAAAACACCAGTCAAAGATCCTCTATATGAAAGGAGCGCTCTGCTGTTTTGAAGTCACTGCTGCAAAAAGGTTAGTTGAAGATCTTCTATACAAGGAGTGCTTTTTGCATACTGCAAAAAGGCTCGTCAAAGATCCTCTATACGACAGGCGTTCCCTGCAGTATCTAGGCACCTAAACAGCAGTCAAAGATCCTCTATATGACAGGAGTTCCCTGCAGTATCTAGGCACCTGTACAGCAGTCAAAGATCCTCTATATGACAGGAGTTCCCTGCAGTATCTAGGCACCTGTACAGCAGTCAAAGATCCTCTATATGACAGGAGTTCCCTGCAGTATCTAGGCACCTGTACAGCAGTCAAAGATCCTCTATATGACAGGAGTTCCCTGGAGTATCTAGGCACCTACACAGCAGTCAAAGATCCTCTATATGACAGGAGTTCCCTGCAGTATCTAGGCACGTATACAGCAGTCAAAGATCCTCTATACGACAGGAGTTTCCTGCAGTATCTAGGCACGTATACAGCAGTCAAAGATCCTCACCATGTTGACTGCATCCTTATTGAAGGGGTTTCTGTCCGTGCTCTCAGGGTAATGCACCAGAACTCTGGACTTGAAGGAGCGATGAATCGGGCTCTGCTCGAAACTCTGGCCTGGAAGCGAAACACCAAAAAAAGACGTAAAAAAAAAGGGAGGAACTGGGTTCTTGGAGATAGGATGGAAAGAAGAGGAGCGAGGACAAACTGATTCATGCTGACACACAAAATGTCTGACCTTTATGGAACAGATAACAAAAACAGGAAGGATGCCCTTATATGGTTGTGCACAAACAGGAAATGACATCACTTACACAACACAGGAAGTAGCAGACAACCTTCCAGCCTGCAAGACTTGCATTAGGACACTAAAACCCTTATTATTTATTATTATTATTATTTTGTCTACATTATGAGGGACAAACTGTAAAAAATTATTATTAATCCACTTGTTCATTTACTGTTAATATCTGCTTATTTTCTGTTTTAATATGTTCTATCTGTTAAAATGTAATAATCACTTATTGTTCTCTTGTTTGATACTTCACATTAGTTTTGGATGATACCACACATTTAGGTATCGATCCGATACCAAGTAGTTACAGGATCATATTCAAAGTGTCCAGGGATATATTTACTGAGTTTATAAACATAATATGAATTGGGGAAAAAAAAGTAATAATTTTATGGCGATAAAAAATATCGATGTAATCATAGTAGTATCGACTCGACGCGCTCTTGTACTTGGTATCATTACAGTGGATGTCAGGTGTAGGTCCACCCATGGCGTTTGTTTACAGTCAGGCAGGCTAGCTTTTGTTACAGTGTGTAGTGACGCATGTTTAGCTATTCCTCGTCCTGCAGTGATAATGCTACTTGCAAGAAACTTACTTTGTCACCATGGAGGCCAGGATTAGTGATTTAGAAGTAGCTAAAACACTGCGGATGTTATAACTTCACCTTTATCTTTACTTTTTACTAGGGATGTCCGATAATGGCTTTTTGCCGATATCCGATATTCCGATATTGTCCAACTCTTTAATTACCGATACAGATATCAACCGATACCGATATCAACCGATATATGCAGTCGTGGAATTAACACATTATTATGCCTAATTTGGACAACCATGTATGGTGAAGATAAGGTACCTTTTTAAAAAAAATAATAAAATAAGATAACTAAATTAAAAACATTTTCTTGAATAAAAAAAGAAAGTAAAACAATATAAAAACAGTTACATAGAAACGAGTAATTAAAGAAAATGAGTAAAATTAAGTGTTAAAGGTTAGTACTATTAGTGGACCAGCAGCACGCACAATCATGTGTGCTTACGGACTGTATCCCTTGCAGACTGTATTGATATATATTGATATATAATGTAGGAACCAGAATATTGATAACAGAAAGAAATAGGGGGAGGGAGGTTTTTTGGGTTGGTGCACTAATTGTAAGTGTATCTTGTGTTTTTTATGTTGATTTAATAAAAAAAAACAAAAAAATTAAAAAATTAAAAAACGATACAGATAAAAAAAACGATACCGATAATTTCCGATATTACATTTTAACGCATCTATCGGACATCCCTACTTTTTACACCAAAATGCGTCCGTTCTCCCTTTTCTGCCTACACACTGTGTCTGCTTGTAAGTACTCTGTGTGTGCGCGCTGCCGAACATGCTCCTCTGCTCGTAAAACCAGCAATGTCTTGACGTGACGTGGCGCCGTCATGCCAGCTAAATTTATTTATTTATTTTTTTAATTGGGAACCGGTACTTTTCAAACAGAGTATAGTACCGAATATGATTCATTAGTAGCAATACTATAGGGCTATATAAATAAACATTGATTGATTGATTGATACTATACTAGTACCGGTACAACCCTAATAGGGACCATTAATTATAAATCAAACCTTTATTTTATAGCCGGAACATTAAAAACTTGTTTACAACCTTCTAAATATGTTTTTTTTAACCTCTCGGCATGAAATAACCCCTTAAGTCACATTTACACCCTTTTAATCCAATATAGTAATGCTCCCTGAGGCTGAGCCAATCAGCAGCCACGATACTAAACAGTGCGCTCTGATTGGTTTGGACTCACCTACGACTCTAATGTTGATCTTTTAGGATATTTAGCCATTTGTATTCTTCAAAATAATTCATTTAGGACTAGAGATGTCCGATACATGCGTTAAAATGTAATATCGGAAATTATCGGTATCGGTTTTTTTATTATCGATTTCGGTTTTTTATTTTTTTATTTTTTTATTTTTATTTTTTTTATTAAATCCACATAAAAAACACAAGATACACTTACAATTAGTGCACCAACCCAAAAAAAACTCCCTTTCTGTTATTAATATTCTGCTTCCTACATTATATATCAATATATATCAATACAGTCTGCAAGGGATACAGTCCGTAAGCACACATGATTGTGCGTGCTGCTGGTCCACTAATAGTACTAACCTTTAACACTTAATTTTACTCATTTTCATTCATTACTAGTTTCTATGTAACTGTTTTTATATTGTTGTACTTTCTTTTTTATTCAAGAAAATGTTTTTAATTTATTTATCTTATTTTATTTTATTAATTTTTTTAAAAAGGACCTTATCTTCACCATACCTGGTTGTTCAAATTAGGCATAATAATGTGTTAATTCCACGACTGCATATATCGGTTGATATCGGTATCGGTAATTAAAGAGTTGGACAATATCGGAATATCGGATATCGGCAAAAAGCCATTATCGGACATCCCTATTTAGGACTAAATAATTTCAGAATATGCTTTTTTTATTAAAAAATCTGATGTGTTGATGACGCAATATTTTAATACAATATGGCGAGCTTGCTACACGCCATCTTTACGCCGCATCTCCACACGGCTAACAAATGTTCTGGTTTTCCCTGGGGAAGTTTACAAGACACGCGCAAACCACGTCGAGAATCAGACCAAAAGGTCGACGGCAAGAGGGTCGGGGGCCGAGGGCCACGCACACACACACACACACACACACGCACACACACACACACACACACACACACACACACACACAGACAGGAAACCAGCCAGTTGCCACGGACGCCATTTCAACGGCGGCCCCCGAGGGCGTCCGTCAAGCCCTTCGCCCTGAGAAATTTTTATCGGCGCTGACCTAATTACATCCCAGCATCCACCTGACACAAGCACGCCCGGCATGATGGGATGCACACAAGAGGAGGTTTGTTGGCGCGTTGAAATGAACGCTTAATTAATGCCTGCTTGGATTCAGGCCTAATTAGTATGTTCCTCTCGTTAACAACCGTCTGCCGAATGACTCACACTGTATATGCCGCACAACCCAAAACCGGTGAAGTTGGCACGTTGTGTGGATGGTAAATAAAAACGTTAACTTTCGAACTGAGAAAGCCGGCGGCGTTTCTGGGTGTTGTTGATAAATGGCTGTGGCTTTGCGTAGTATAGTTTTAACTTGCACTTACAGATGTAGCGACCAACTGAAGTTACTGACAGTGACAGAGAAACTTAATTTTTTTTTGCAAATAATCACAAACTTAGAATTTAATGGCAGCAACACGTTGTAAAAAAAAAGGCATTTTTACCACTGTGTTACATGGCCTTTCCTTTTAACAACACTCATTAAAGGTTTGGGAACTGAGGAGACACATTTTGGAAGTGGAATTCTTTCCCATTCTTGCTTGATGTACAGCTTAAGTTGTTCAACAGTCTCCCTTCTCATATTTTAGCCTTCATAATACAGGCCAGTCTAGTACCTGCACTCTTTTACTATGAAGCCACGCTGTTGTAGCACGTAGCTTGGCATTGTCTTGCTGAAATAAGCAGGGGCGTCCATGATAACGTTGCTTGGATGGCAACATATGTTGCTCCAAAAGCTGTATGTACCTTTCAGCATTAATGGTGCCTTCACAGATGTGTAAGTTACCCATTTCTTGGGCACTAATACACCCCCATACCATCACACTTTGCGCCTAGAACAATCCGAATGGTTCTTTTCCTCTTTGGTCCGGAAGACACGACGTCCGTATTTTCCAAAAACAATTTGAAATGTGGACTCGTCAGACCACGGAACACTTTTCCACTTTGCATCAGTCCATCTTAGATGAGCTCGGGCCCAGCGAAGCCGGCGGCGTTTCTGGGTGTTGTTGATAAATGGCTTTGGCTTTGCATAGTAGAGTTTTAACTTGCACTTACATATGTAGCGACCAACTGTAGTTACTGACAGTGGTTTTCTGAAGTGTTCCTCAGCCCATGTGGTGATATCCTTTACAAAATGTCGCTTTTTGACGCAGTACCGCCTGAGGGATCCAAGGTCCGTAATATCATCGCTTACGTGCAGTGATTTCTCCAGATTCTCTGAACATTTTGATGATATTACGGAGCGTAGATGGTGAAATCCCTAAATTCCTTGCAATAGCTGGTTGATAAATGTTGTCCTTAAACAATTTGCTCAGGCATTTGTTGACAAAGTGGTGACCCTCGCCCCGTCCTCGTTTGCGAACGACTGAGCATTTCATGGAAGCTGCTTTTTATACCCAATCATGGCACCCACCTGTTCCCAATTAGCCTGTTCACTAGGGCTGCAACAACTAATCGATTAAATCGATTAAAAAAATAGTTGTCGATCAATTTAGTCATCGATTCGTTGGATCTATGCTATGCGCATGCGCAGAGGCTTTCAAAAATAAAAAAATAAAAATTAATAAAAATTAATTATTTATTTATAAACTGCAACATTTACAAACAGCTGAGAAACAATAATCAAAATAAGTATGGTGCCATAGAGCTGTTTTTTTAAAATAAAATACTGGAAAGGATAGAAATGTAGTTTGTCTCTTTTATCCGATTATTAATCAATTAATCGAAGTAATAATCGACAGATTAATCGATTATCAAAGTAATCGTTAGTTGCAGCCCTACTGTTCACCCGTGGGATGTTCCAAATAAGTGTTTGACGAGCATTCCTCAACTTTCTCAGTCTTTTTTGCCACTTGTGCCAGCTTTTTCGAAACATGTTGCAGGCATCAAATTCGAAATGAGCTGATATTTGCCAAAATAACGTTTTCCGGTTCGAACATTAAGTATCTTGTCTTTGCAGTCTATTCAATTGAATATAAGTTGAGAAGGATTTGTTGTATTCTCTTTTTATTTACCATTTACACAACGTGACAACTTCACTGCTTTTGGGTTTGTAAATGCGTACAGCACAAAAAAAAACAAGATTCATTCGAAATTAGATTTTTTTGACACCCCCCCATCAAATGTAGAAAATCTATGAATAAGACAAATGACCTCATAAATATTTCAAGATAATAGTGGTTCCCTAGACATGTGATATTTCATCAGCAGACACGTTATGTATGGCATCATCCATCACAGGACGCACGTAACATTACAACGATAGCCGCTTCCGATTTATCGCTCGTTATTCTTCGTCGGCTCGGACGTCCCACGCCGCTGCGTCAAAAAATGTGCCCTTTCGCTGAAGGTGAAAAGGATTTGCAAATGTATATTCGGTGCGTGTATTTATAGCTTTAGCCGTGCAAAGCACTAATGTCAGGGAGCCCTCGCTCTCTGCTGATGTCACCCCCGTGACCGTCATCTGGCGTTGAAGCCTGGACCCAGCCGGCATTCCCACAGGGAGCGTCATGTGAAATGTGATTAGGCTGCAGGACACACTGGACCGCATTGAGGGGGCCCAACAACGGCGGATTGTTCCGGGCTGCCGGAGGAATCCACTAATGACCGAGAGCAAGGGCTGAAAAAAAAACATTACGGTGTTCAGAGACTTGTCATTTGTTCATCTACGCTCACTGTGACACATCGCCAACTACTGGCGTGGAATGCAAACTGCATTTTTTTTTTTAGGTCCGTTTACCAAAATGATGTCTGAACATCGCAAAGAGGGCCGAGAGAGAACTAGGAGGATTGTCAGGTTCAAACACCGAACTATTTATTAAACAAGACAAGAAGCAAGGAATCAAACAGAGACAGGATTCAATTTAGCTCATACTAATAATAATAATAATAATTAGAGATGTCCGATAATATCGGTCTGCCGATATTATCGGCCGATAAATGCGTTAAAATGTATTATCGGAAATTATCGGTATCGTTTTTTTTATTATCAGTATCGTTTTTTGTTTTTAAAAAAAAATTAAATCCACATAAAAAACACAAGATACACTTACAATTAGTGCACCAACCCAAAAAACCTCCCTCCCCCATTTACACTCATTCACACAAAAGGGTTGTTTCTTTCTGTTATTAATATTCTGCCTCCTACATTATATATCAATATATATCAATACAGTCTGCAAGGGATACAGTCCATAAGCACACATGATTGTGCGTGCTGCTGGTCCACTAATAATACTAACCTTTAACAGTTAATTTTACAAATTTTCATTAATTACTAGTTTCTATGTAACTGTTTTTGTATTGTTTTACTTTCTTTTTTATTCAAGAAAATGTTTTTAATTTATTTATCTTATTTTATTTTATTCATTTTTTAAAAAAGTACCTTATCTTCACCATACCTGGTTGTCCAAATTAGGCATAATAATGTGTTAATTCCACGACTGTATATATCGGTTGATATCGGTATCGGTTGATATCGGTATCGGTAATTAAAGAGTTGGACAATATCGGCATATCGGATATCGTCAAAAAGCCATTATCGGACATCCCTACTATTTATTAAACAAGACAAGAAGCAAGGAATCAAACAGACAGGATTCAATTTAGCTCATAATAATAATAATAATAATAATAATAATAGATTTTATTTGTAAAAAGCACTTTACGTTGAGCAAACAACCTCAAAGTGCCACAGTGTTAAAATAAGAAAAAGAAAATAGTAATAATAATAATAATAATAATAAAAGATAATAAAAATAAATAAAATATAAAACTAGAAACAGCCCAATAGCTAGAACCAGCATGCACATCTATAAAAATCTATAAAAAGGCTTTTTTTAAAAGATGTGTTTTTAAGCCTTTTTTAAAAGCATCCACAGTCTGAGGTGCCCTCAGGTGGTCAGGGAGAGCGTTCCACAGACTGGGAGCAGCGGAGCAGAAAGCCCGATCTCCCATAATTCGTAGCTTTGTGAGGAGAACGCGTCGACCTGCACCCTCGTACAACATACTTGCCAACCCTCCCGAATTTCAATGCCTCTCCCGAAAATCTCCCGGGGCGACTATTCTCCCGATTTCCACCCGGACAACAATATTGGGGGCGTGCCTTAAAGGCACTGCCTTTAGCATCCTCTACAACCTGTCATCACGACCGCTTTTTCCTCCATACACACAGCGTGCCGGCCCAGTCACATAATATATGCGGCTTTTACACACGCATAAGTGAATGCAATTCATACTTGGTCAACAGCCATACAGGTCACACTGAGGGTGACCGTATAAACAACTTTAACACTGTTACAAATATGCGCCACACTGTGAACCCACACCAAACAAGAATGACAAACACATTGTCCGCACCGTAACACAACATAAACAACAGAACAAATACCCAGAACCCCTTGCAGCACTAACTCTTCCAGGACGCTACAATATACACCCCCGCTACCACCAAACCCCGCCCCCCCCCCCCATCTCCCGAATTCGGAGGTCTCAGGGTTGGCAAGTATGTCGTACAGTCTCACCCCGCCGCTCTGAGGAACAAGCTCCACACGCCTCCTCATTTATTTGGGCATTTCCTGATGTCGTAGTTGCAGCTGCTTCTAAGGGGAGGGGGTCATAAACAGCTGCTGCACTGGGTCATAAACAGTTCAAACAAAAAAGGGTGCTTGGAGCGGTGTCAGGTTTGCCCCCTTCTCTGCTTGTAGATTTCGGGTCCTGACAAAGAATATTTTTCAACATATTGAGCAAAAAGGTCTTTTTTTTCTACCAAGAAAAGTGCACTTGTTATTAGTGAGAATATACTTATTTTAAAGGTATTTTTGGGTTCATTGAGGTTAGCTAATATTGGGACACTTAGGACCAACATGCGACAAAAGTATTGGGACACTAAGGACCAACACTGGACAAAAGTATTGGGACACTAAGGCCCAATACTGGACAAAAGTATTGGGACACTAAGGACCAACACTAGACAAAAGTATTGGGACACTAAGGACTAACACTAGACAAAAGTATTGGGACACTAAGGACTAACACTGGACACAAGTATTGGGACACTAAGGACTAACACTAGACAAACATATTGGGACACTAGGACTACCACTAGACAAAAGTATTGGGACACTAAGGACCAACACTGGACAAAAGTATTGGGACACTAAGGACTAACACTAGACAAAAGTATTGGGACACTTAGGACTAACACTAGACAAAAGTATTGGGACACTTAGGACTAACTCTAGACAAAAGTATTGGGACACTTAGGACTAACACTAGACAAAAGTATTGGGACACTTAGGACTAACACTGGACTAAAGTATTGGGACACTAAGGACTAAAACTAGACAAAAATATTGGGACACTAAGGACTACCACTGGACAAAAGTATTGGGACACTTACGACTACCACTAGACAAAAGTATTGGGACACTAAGGACTACCACTAGACAAAAATATTGGGACACTAAGGACTACCACTGGACAAAAGTATTGGGACACTAAGGACTACCACTAGACAAAAATATTGGGACACTAAGGACTACCAATGGACAAAAGTATTGGGACACTTAGGACTAACACTAGACAAAAGTATTGGGACACTTAGGACTAACACTGGACTAAAGTATTGGGACACTTAGGACTAACACTGGACTAAAGTATTGGGACACTTAGGACTAACACTGGACTAAAGTATTGGGACACTAAGGACTAACACTAGACAAAAGTATTGGGACACTTAGGACTAACACTGGACTAAAGTATTGGGACACTAAGGACTAACACTAGACAAAAGTATTGGGACACTTAGGACTAACACTAGACAAAAGTATTGGGACACTAAGGACTAACACTGGACTAAAGTATTGGGACACTAAGGACTACCACTGGACAAAAGTATTGGGACACTAAGGACTAACACTAGACAAAAGTATTGGGACACTTAGGACTAACACTAGACAAAAGTATTGGTACACTTAGGACTAACACTAGACAAAAGTATTGGGACACTTAGGACTAACACTAGACAAAAATATTGGGACACTTAGGACTAACACTAGACAAAAGTATTGGGACACTTAGGACTAACACTAGACAAAAGTATTGGGACACTTAGGACTAACACTGGACAAAAGTATTGGGACACTTAGGACTAACACTAGACAAAAGTATTGGGACACTAAGTACTAACACTAGACAAAAGTATTGGGACACTAAGGGAAGCACCAGCCAAATATGCGGGCCCGACCAACGCTGCTTGCAGCTTTAATTTGACTTGTTTTGGAAAGTCCTGACAAGCCAAATTTTTCTTGTTCTATTGGCAGATAATTTTGCTTAGTTCAAATAAAATACCCCTCATTTTTGTATTTTTTTCCCTTATTTTTGAACACTGACTTTTTGCAAGGCAGTAAAAAAAAACTTCGGTTTTCCATTAAAAATGATTAACTTGAAAATCGAAGCTACACTATATTGCCAAAAGTATTTGGCCAACCATCCAAATGATCAGAATCGGGTGTCCTAATCACTTGGCCCGGCCACAGGTGCATAAAATCAAGCACTTAGGCATGGAGACTGTTTCTACAAACATTTGTGAAAGAATGTGCCGCCTTTATCCATAAAGACATGGATGACAAGAGCCTGCCGTGGATGAACTTGACTGGCCTGCACAGAGTCCTGACCTGAACCCGACAGAACACCTTTGGGATGAATTAGAATGAAGAATAAGGGCCAGGCCTTCTCCACCTCACCAATGCGCTTTTGGAAGAATGGTGGAAAATTCCTATAAACACACTCCGCAGCCTTGTGGACAGCCTTCCCAGAAGAGTTGAAGGTGCAATAGCTGCAAAAGGTGGACCGAAACACTCTATTGGTGAAAGCCATTAGACAACAAATGTATTGTTGCCACTGCAGAGGCTTACGGAGCAGCCTTCCCATCCAGGCAGGAAATCCCTTGAAAGGAGAAGATCCTGCTGCAGTGTTGCACTACGAGATGGCCCGCTCTTACAAAAGCCGTCATCCCAAGCAGCAGGGAGTCGGCTATCGAAGCCTGCAGATGTTAGTTAGAAGCCGAAATAATCTTTGGCTTTAAACACAGCACCTACGAGTTCCTCTTTTAATAGTGCTCTCGAGCATCGTTTCCTGCACAAATCCCAAAGAGGAGGGCTGTTGTTTTTCCACTCCAGCATGGAAGTGACGTGAAATATACCCGTCTAAGCCTGTGTGGGGAAAAAAAAAATTGTGACGGCAATAAAAATTAAAAAAAACAAGAGCATCCGACATCTTCCGTTCTTTTCTTCGCCTTAAAAAACAACAAGCCTCAAGAGGGAGAGTGGCATCACTGCTTTGACTGTCATCGCCATGGCAACCCCTCCACTTCAACCACACACCTTGCCTTTTCGTCGGGGACATAGGAGGGGAATTGTTTAGAAGATAAGCGTGGCAGAGGCCATTTGTACGCAGGGAGATGATGGGGGTGGAAATGGCCAGCGAGACAAGCGTTGGGGATGCTAATGGCTGCTTTTTTTACGACTGGGAATCATCAGTGTCATTTGGCACAAAACGCCTTTAATGCGTTTGGTTGTTAATATAGCAGTAAATCCAATATATTGATTCAAAACAATACAGAAAATACTCGAGTGGCGATTTGACGTCAATTTTGTACGAATATGAACGTTGAAATGCATATAAAACAAAGGCCTGTACGATTAGTTGTCTTCACACATGCCTGATCCAATATATGAAAATAAGGGATGATAAAATATATATGAAACAAAGAACGACTGTAACATAGAAATGTTTGCTCCAGGCAAAAAAATGTCGATTTATGAAAGTTAGGCCTAGATTTTCTAATTGGCTTGATGTGTTACAATTATCAATCAAATCTTGGAGTACAAAACCCCTTAAATTGATATCTGTGTTAAAACATTTCAATTTATTTAGGTAGCCCTTTGTGTCTTTTTTATTATTTAAAAAATATATTTTTTGTTGTATTATTACTTTATCTGTATTTGCTTTTGTTTTCTTACCTTGACGTTGAAAGTGCCTTGACTTTTGTGTGAATTATAAGTGTATGTTTGTTGTTCAATAAAAAAAATAAAAAAAAATAAAAATAAAAACAGATTTTATCATCCCTTATTTTGATATATTTAATAAGGCATGTGTGAAGACAACTAATCGTATAGGCCTTTGTTTTTTATGTATATATATTTATTATTTTGATATATTTAATCAGGCATGTGTGAAGACAACTAATCGTATAGGCCTTTGTTTTATAAATATATATATATAAATATACATATACATATATACATACACATATACACACACACATACATACAGTGGGGCAAAAAAGTATTTAGTCAGCCACCCATTGATTGTCAATGGGTGGCTGACTAAATACTTTTTTGCCCCACTGTATATATGTGTGTGTGTGTATATATATATATATATATATATATATATATATATATATATATATATACACATATATATATATACATATACACATTATATGTGTATTTGTAAATATATATACACATATATATATACATACACACACACATACATATATATATATATATATGTATGTGTGTGTGTGTGTATGTATATATATATGTGTATATATATGTGTATATATATATATATATATATATATATATATATATATAAATACACATATAATGTGTGTGTATATATATATATATATATATATATATATATATATATATATATATAAATACACACACACACACAGATATATATGTGTGTGTATTTATATATTTATATACATATATATATATATATATATACAAATACACACATACATATATACATACATACATGCATACATACATACATACATATATATGTGTGTATTTATATATATACACACATATATATGTGTATTTATATATATATATATATATATATATATATACACACATTATATGTGTCTTTATAAATATATATACACATTTATATACACATTTTTATACACACACATATATATATAAATGTGTATTTATATATATACACATATATATACACACATATATGTGTGTATTTATATATATATACACACACACATTATACATATACATATATATATATATACACACACACATATATATATATACACACATATATGTGTGTATTTCTATACATATATACACACACATATGTGTGTATTTATATATATATATATACACACACATATATGTGTGTGTGTGTATGTATATATATATATATATATATATATATATATATATATATATATATATATATATATAAATAAATAAAACAAAGGCCTATATGATTAGTTGTCTTCACACATGCCTGATTAGATGTATCAAAATAAGGGATGATAAAATATATATAAAAACAAAGGCCTATAAGATTAGTTGCCTTCACACATGCCTGATTAGATATATCAACATAAGGGATGATAAAATATATATAAAAACAAAGGCCTACACGATTAGTTGTCTTCACACATGCCTGATTAAATATATCAAAATAAGGGATGATAAAATGAGTGATAACGGCTGTCTATGCGTAAACAACGCCATTTAAAACTGAATTTTCTACACTTGTTTTTTTAAAAAACACTCAAACATGGTTTATATACGAGTATGGCGGTCAGTTACCTGCTCCGTCGTCCGGCTCCAGGCCCGTCTCGGCGTCCAGTCCACACACGACAAAATAGTGGGCGAAGCGGCAAGAAGCCGAGCCGGTGGCCGAAGCGGAGGCGCTCATCCTCGGGACGAAAAGGCAGCGTGGGGAAAGGAATCTACACGTCGCGGTGGTGGTGGTCGAGCATAGCGGGGCAATAGCCGTGAGAAGAAGCCCTGCTTGTCGCCTCCTGCTCCCGGTCCTCAGGCTGGGTGCTGCTCTCTCGAAGTCCGCCTGGGAGTGGAGACGAAGCGGCACCGGATGGCACGAAGAAGATACCGTCATGGAGGAGACCGATACGCACATCGGTCTCGTCGATACCAAGAGCGGTATCCCTATCAAATCGATACCAGCGTAATATTTTTCAGTTATCTGCTGTTTGTATCATTTTTCCATCCATCCATCCATCCATTTACTACCGCTTGTCCCTTTGCTTTGATATTTTTATGTGTCTATATTGATACTGTATATTATTTACAAAGTTATTTCGTGCTATTGGACTTTATTTTAAGCAAATAATTACAGTGAATATTTGTCTTATTTGAATATACACTATATTGCCAAAAGTATTTGTCCACCCATCCAAATGATGACAATCAGGTGTCCTAATCACGTGGCCCGGCCACAGGTGTTTAAAATCAAGCACTTAGGCATGGAGACTGTTTCTACAAACATTTGTGAAAGAATGGGCCGCTCTCAGTGATTTCCAGCGTGCAACAAATCCAGTCTTGAAATTTCCTCGCTCCTAAATATTCCAAAGTCAACTTTATTATAAGAAAAGTGAAGAGTTTGGGGAACAACAGTAACTCAGCCACCAAGTGGTAAGCCACGTAAACTGACAGAGAGGTCAGCAAAGTGCAAAGACTTTCTGCACAGTCAGTTGCTACAGAGCTCCAAACTTCATGTGACCTTCCAATTAGCCCACGTACAGTACGCAGAGAGCTTCGTGGAATGGGTTTTCCATGGCCGGGCAGCTGCATCTAAGCCATACATCACCAAGTCCAATGCAAAGCGTGGGATGCAGTGGTGTAAAGCACGTCGCCACTGGACTCTAGAACAGTGGAAACGCGTTCTCTGGAGTGACGAATCACGCTTTTCGAGTCTGGGTTTGGAGGTTGCCAGGAGACAATTCCATGCTCCCAACCTTGTGGGAACAGTTTGGAGCGGGGCCCCTTCCTCTTCTAACATGACTGTGCACCAGTGCACAAAGCAAGGTCCATAAAGACATGGATGAGAGTCTGGTGTGGATGAACTTGACTGGCCTGCACAGAGTCCTGACATGAACACCTTTGGGATGAATTAGAACGGAGACTGAGAGCCAGGCCTTCTCAAACCTGTGTGACCTCACCAATGCGCTTTTGGAAAGAATGGTGGAAAATTCCTATAAACACACTCCGCAACCTTGTGGACAGCCTTCCCAGAAGAGTTGCAAAAGGTGGATCGACATCATATCGAACCCTATGGGTTAGGAATGGGATGGCACTTCAAGTTCATATGTGAGTCAAGGCAGGTGGCCAAATACTTTTGGCAATACCTTCAGTTTTTTTAAAATATTGATTCGATACCAACATGTGCAGTATCGTCCATCCCGAGCGTGGGCTAAGTGGACGGATCAATCATATCATTTGCACCGATACTAAGGGTAGTGCTGTATCTAATTAAATCATATCGTGTTGGTGCTCAAATATCTGTTTTGTGTTGATAATATTTGAATATTATTGTTGGTACTGTCAAATGTAAACAAAGGTATCGGAATCAGTATGCCTGTATTCACTTGATATCGGATTGTTACGCAAATGTACCGTATCGCCTCGCTACGGTGTGGGCTGAGGGTAAGCTGATCAATCCAAATATTGACAGTATTTATAGTTTATTCCAATGTTGTTCAGTTTTCTTCTGTTTTCCAAATATAAGTGTGTGTGTGTGTGTTGTTCATATTTTGACATTATTGACGAGTTTTTTAAAAAAGTTAAAAAAAATGTCGATATCGGCAATAACGGGCCTGTGTTTGCTACAAATCACATGGTATTGGATCGATACCAAACGTTGCAATACCGTATCGCCCAAACCTAGCTGGCGTGACGTCATCATCACCAATGGTTGAAGGCTTCATGCATGTCACAATATTAGGTAATCACATGAAATTCAAGCACTTGATATTATCTAACCAATCACAGCATTGCAAGTGCACATTATAATGATAAATAATACATTATGACACCCGATATAATAAAATAATAATAATAATAAAATGTTCTATATTTATTAACCTAATAATACTTGGGATTTTTGCTCCCCTGGTTAGGGTTTCATCAGAAAGGGCTACTAGCATTACAACTAAGCTCAGACTTTTTAATGCGATTGACTCACTGACAGGAAAAAAAACAAAATAAATACAAAATAAATAAACCTAATATACAGTTCATCACAGCACTTCCCTGTTTTAACATTTTCTTATATTACAGCCTTATTCCAAAATGGAATTAATTATTTTACTATGAAGCCACGCTGTTGTGAGACGTGGCTTGGCTTTGTCTGGCTGAAATAAGCAGGGGCGTCCGTGATAACGTTGCTTGGATGGCAACATATGTCGCTCCAAAAGCTGTATGTACCTTTCAGCATTAATGGCGCCTTCACAGATGTGTAAGTTACCCATGTCTTGGCCACTAATTCACCCCCATACCATCACACATGCTGGCTTTTACACTTTGCACCTAGAACAATCCGGATGGTTCTTTTCCTCTTTGGTCCGGAGGACACGACGTCCACAATTTCCAAAAACAATTTGAAATGTGGACTCGTCAGACCACAGAACACTTTTCCCCTTTGCATCAGTCCATCTTAGATGAGCTCGGGCCCAGTGAAGCCAGCAGCGTTTCTGGGTGTTGTTGATAAATGGCTTTGGCTTTGCATAGTAGTTTTAACTTGCACTTACAGATGTTGCGACCAACTGTAGTTATGGACAGTGGTTTTCTGAAGTGTTCCTGAGCCCATGTGGTGATCTCCTTTACACACTGATGTCGCTTTTTGATGCAGTACCACCTGAGGGATCCAAGGTCACGGGCATTCAGTGATTTCTCCAGATTCTCTGAACCTTTTGATGATATTACAGACCGTAGACGGTGAAATCCCTAAATTCCTTGAAATAGCTGGTTGAGAAATGTTGTTCTTAAACAATTTGCTCACACATTTGTTGACAAAGTGGTGACCCTCGCCCCGTCCTTGTTTGCGAACGACTGAGCATTTCATGGAAGCTGCTTTTTATACCCAATCATGGCACCCACCTGTTCCCAATTAGCCCGTTCACCAGTGGGATGTTCCAAATAAGTGTTTGATGAGCATTCCTCAACTTTATCAGTCTTTTTTGCCACTCGTGCCAGCTTTTTTGAAACATGTTGCCGGGCATCAAATTCCAAATGAGCTAATATTTGCCAAAAATAACAAAGTTTCTCAGTGTGAACATGAAATATCTTGTCTTTGCAGTCTATTCAATTGAATATAAGTTGAAAAGGATTTGCAAATCATTGTATTGTTTTTATTTACCATTTACACAACGTGATAACTTCACTGGGTTTGGGGGTTGTACGTAAGTATTCACAGCCTTTGACATGAAGCTCAAATGTGAGCTCAGAGGCTTCCTGTTTTAACTGATCATCCTTGAGATGTTCCTACAGATTTGGAGAGGCGGAATTTTGAGGACAAAAATGCAATGGAGTCTATTTTGGAATAAGGCTGTAACATAACAAAATGTGGGTAAAGCAAAGCGCTGTGAATACATATGGAATGGTGTTTTTTCCCGCTACTTGGTGCATAACACTGACCGCCCTAACAAGTGGATTTGTGCCATACGGAGCATGATACAGAGGCATCACTGGACTTTTATAGAACACTCCAGACTGTGCTGTGAACATTTTGTCTCTGGTAAGTGAACACCGCTAGTAGTGTTAGCTTCCTTTCCAACCTTTTCTGACTAATTATAATAGATGGATTGATTGAATAATTGATTAGAAGTTTGCTTAGGATCAGGTAGAGTTTCATGACGGTACAGATTGACTCAACTAAAAGAAAGCATTACAAGCATGTCGTGTTTATTTTTAAAAAAAAAGTTTCCTCCGTGTCAGAGTAACGTTTATGTTTTTTAGCGTCGCAGATATGGCAGGCAAAACTAGTTTTTTAAAAAGCGATCTGGCGAGGAGGAAAGTCAAAAGTCCAGGTGGAACAGAGCAGAGAAATGAACAGTTAAAATGTAATCATTCATGGTGGTGACAACACGAGGACATTTTGGGCCTCCAGTTTGACACACACGCTATATTACCTGCCTTGACTCACATATGAGCTTGGAAGTGCCATCCCATTCCTAACCCATAGGGTTCAATATGACCTTTTGCAGCTATTACAGCTTCAACTCTTCTGGGAAGGCTGTCCACAAGGTTGCGGAGTGTGTTTAATAGGAATTTTCCACCATTCTTCCAAAAGCGCATTGGTGAGGTCACACACTGATGTTGGTGGAGAAGGCCTGGCTCTCATTCTTCGTTCTAATTCATCCCAAAAGGTGTTCTATCCGGTTCAGGTCAGGACTCTGTGCAGGCCAGTCAAGTCCATCCACACCAGACTCTGTCATCCATGTCTTTATGGCCCGTTCCAAACTGTTCCCACAAGATTGGGAGCATGAAATTGTCCAAAAATGTTTTGGTATCTTGGAGCATTCAAAGTTCCTTTCACTTGAACTAACTCCTAAAAAACGACCCCACACAATAATTCCTCCTCCACCAAAAAAATATATGTACCTGCTTGAAATTGCATGCCTTTTAAACTTTAATAGTATCCATTAGTGCAGGGGTCGGCAACCCAAAATGTTGAAAGAGTCATATTGGACCAAAAATACAAAAATAAATCTGTCTGTGTTATAATAACAGCCTACTATCAAAATGACTGTGTCGCAGGCTGACACAAATCTTCGTTGACAGAAATGTTGAAATGTAATATTTATTCTACACATTTTTACAACATTGGAAAACATTAGTAAAACACAAGATAAGTCCTCTAAAAGACTGGCTTAGAATGGCCAAAAGTATAGACGTGTGTGTCCAAGTTAAAGGAAATGGTGGGCTGTCTTCTTCTAATGGATTTATAACAATCTATGCAAGCTGGGTTATGTTTCCTGTGGTCTGGAACAACATGGCACACAAGCAACTCACTGAAATGTGTCATGAGACATGCAAATATTAATTAAATACACAGAGGACATAAGTAAAGGAAATTGAAAGAACTCAAATATACCTACAAGTGAGGCATAATGATGCAATACGTACATAAAGCTAGCCTAAATAGCATGTTAGCATCGATTAGCTTGCAGTCACGCACTGACCAAATATGCTTGATGTTATTGACACAAGTCAGTAACATCAACAAGGTTTACCTTTGTGCATTCGCTCACAGCATAAAACGTTTGGTGGACAAAATGAGGGAAAAAAAGAAGGAAAGTTGTACATGTAAACAAACTACGGTGAGTTCAAGGACCGCCAAAATTAGTAGGACAAAACGGCGCTCGCCAAATACTGCCATCAGTGAAGCATGTTTAATATGAACAGTGGGATTTCTAACAATTAGGGAGGTTTGTGTCATGTTGTCCCCCTACAGAAACCATATTAAAACAAAAATATATCCCCCCTCCTTTTTGTACTTTCACACATTTTTGAAAAAGCTCGGGCCTAGTGCAACAAATATTACATTATCATACTTTCCAAACATTTTTTTGTCTAAATAAAAATAACTACTTAAATATCTGCTTGACTTGTGATTTTACAGCAAACTATCCATCAAATTAATCAAAATGACAATACATTTTCACGTTGTTCTTTACAGCATATTACTGGATTTATAACAGTCTATGCAAGCTGGGTTATGTTTCCTGTGGTCTGGAACAACATGGCACACAAACAACTAACTGAAATGTGTCATGAGACATGCAAATATCAATTAAATACAAAGAGGACATAAGTAAAGGAAATTAAATGAACTCAAATATAGCTACAAGTGAGGCATAATGATGCAATACGTACATAAAGCTAGCCTAAATAGCATGTCAGTAGCATCAATTAGCTTGCAGTCACGCACTGACCAAATATGCTTGATTAGCACTCCAACAAGTCAATAACATCAACAAAGCTCACTTTTGTGCATTCGCGCACAGCATAAAACGTTTGGTGGACAAAATGAGGGGGAAAAAAAAGGAAAGTTGTACATGTAAGCAAACTACGGTGAGTTCAAGGACCGCCAAAATTAGTAGGACAAAACGGCGCTCGCCAATACTGCCATCAGTGAAGCATGTTTAATATGAACAGTGGGATTTCTAACAATTAGGGAGGTTTGTGTCATGTTGTCCCCCTACAGAAACCATATTAAAACAAAAATACTGTATATTCCTCCCCCCTTTTTTTGTATTTTCACACATTTTTGAAAAAGCTCGGGCCTAGTGCAACAAATATTACAGTATATTATCATACTTTCCAAACATTTTTTTGTCTAAATAAAAATAACTACTTAACTTGTGATTTTAGAAGCAAACTACCCATCAAATTAATCAAAATGACAATACATTTTACGTTGTTCTTTACAGCATATTACTGGATTTATAACAATCTATGCAAGCTGGGTTATGTTTCCTGTGGTCTGGAACAACATGGCACACAAGCAACTCACTGAAATGTGTCATGAGACATGCAAATATCAATTAAATACACAGAGGACATAAGTAAAGGAAATTGAAAGAACTCAAATATAGCTACAAGTGAGGCATAATGATGCAATACGTACATAAAGCTAGCCTAAATAGCATGTTAGCATCGATTAGCTTGCAGTCACGCACTGACCAAATATGCTTGATGTTATTGACACAAGTCAATAACATCAACAGGGTTTACCTTTGTGCATTCACGCACAGCATAAAACGTTAGGTGGACAAAATGAGAGAAAAAAGAAGGAAAGTTGTACATGTAAACAAACTACGGTGAGTTCAAGGACCGACAAAATTAGTGGGACAAAACGGCGCTCGCCAAATACTGCCATCAGTGAAGCATGTTTAATATGAACAGTGGGATTTCTAACAATTAGGGAGGTTTGTGTCATGTTGTCCCCCTACAGAAACCATATTAAAACAAAAATACTGTATATTCCCCCCCCCTTTTTTTTTTTGTATTTTCACACATTTTTGAAAAAGCTCCAGGAGCCAAATATTACATGATATTATCATACTTTCCAAAGAAATTTTGTCTAAATAAAATAAATACTTAAATATCTGCTTGACTTGTGATTTTACAGCAAACTACCCATCAAATTAATGAAAATGACAATACATTTTACGTTGTTCTTTACAGCATATTACTGTAAATTGAAAAAAACAACTAAAATTCTGGCGTACCACCTCTGCCTCAATTTGAGCCAGGGAAAAGCCTGGTAGTGCATTCACTTCAGTAGGCAGAAGACACAAACACACATACTGGCCTTGAAGTTTTTAAGCAAAATCTCATTTAAAGAAAACTGCATAAATAAATAAAAAAATAACTTTGGTGAATTTAGGTAAGCAACATCGCCTGAGAGGTATTAGAAAACATAAACGTGCAGCAGATGGGTCCGTGTGGATGTGTCACGGTACAATCTGCCGCATTAAAGTAAGTAGATAATGAGACTTGGAAGTAACACTGCTGTCATCTACCAAATGCTCTCTTCAAATCACAGGACCACCTTTAACACCACACGTACAGTGGTGGTCAAAAGTGTACATACACTTGTAAAGAACATCATGTCATGGCTGTCTTGAGTTTCCAATCATTTCTACAACGCTTATTTTATCGTGATGTAGTGATTGGAGCACATACTTGTTGGTCACAAAAACATTCATGAAGTTTGCTTCTTTTATGAATTTATTATGGGTCTACTGAAAATGTGCTGGGTCAAAAGTATACATACAGCAATGTTAATATTTGCTTACATGTCCCTCGGCAAGTTTCACTGCAATAAGGCGCTTTTGGTAGCCATCCTAACACAAGTTAGGACCAAAATCAGGACATAAATCCTGGTCCCAATACAGAGAACCATTGGATCGGATAGAGCAGGGGTCACCAACCTTTTTGAAACCAAGAGCTACTTCTTAGGTACTGATACACACTTAAATAAATTGCCAGAAACAGCCAATTTGCTCAATTTAGCTTTAACTCTGTGTTATTATTAATAATTAATGATATTTATCTTTGTGGAAACACTGATCATCTTAATGATTTCTCACAATAAATATATATAGAAACAGATAAATATCAATATGCAACACTTTATTTTTATATTTTCTCTAAGTGCACATTTTTCAAATTGAACATTTTCAAATGATCACTTCTAAGACAGTCTTGTGAAATCACAATATCCCATTTTAACTAGCTAGCCACTAACATTTTTTAACAAATCATGAATTACTTTGCACCATGTTTGTACAAATAACTCATGTAAAATACAAAAGTCAACTCTAAAATTTTTAAATAAATCATGTCACACTTGGAACTGGACACCAAATCTGTTATCTGTTTCTATGTCAGTTAGTGGGAAGCCTGGCATTGCATAGGTATATGTGTTTTAAAATCCTAAAATCATTTTTAAGGTTGTATTTTTCTTTAAAATTGTCTTTCTGAAAGTTATAAGAAGCAAAGTAAAGAAATAAATGAATTTATTTAAACAAGTGAAGACCAAGTCTTTAAAATATTCTCTTGGATTTTCAAATTCTATTTGAGTTTTGTCTCTCTTAGAATTAAAAATGTCGAGCAAAGCGAGACCAGCTTGCTAGTAAATAAATACAATTTAAAAAATAGAGGCAGCTCACTGGTAAGTGCTGCTATTTGAGCTATTTTTAGAACAGGCCAGCGGGCTACTCATCTGGTCCTTACGGGCTACCTGGTGCCCGCGGGCACCGCGTTAGTGACCCCTGGGATAGAGAGACAAATACGAGAATCCGTGAACATTGCTCCAAAGTCAGGATTTTTTTGTTGATTTAATGTGCATACAAAAGTAAACCTTTTTGAGTAGAATCATGACTTTTGTCGTCATTTTGCCAAGTAAAATTTCCGATTATTATTATAACATTGCCAAAATGTTAGTTTTCTTATAAAATTGTGACTTGTCGAGTAAAATTGCGACTCTTTTCATAAAATTGCCCAAATTTTAAGCTTTTCTTGTAAAATTCGAACTTTTATCATAATATTGCACAAATGGTCCGTTTTTCTTGTCAAATTTTGACTGGCGTTGAGTAAAATTACGACTTTCATTATAATACCGCCATCCAAAAGCTTCTGCTTGAATTTTTGACCACTCCTCTTGACAAAATTGGTGCAGTTCAGCTAAATGTGTTGGTTTTCTGACATGGACTTGTTTCTTCAGCATTGTCCACACGTTTAAGTCAGGACTTTGGGAAGGCCACTCTAAAACCTTCATTCTAGCCTGATTTAGCCATTCCTTTACCACTTTTGACGTGTGTTTGGGGTCATCGTCCTGTTGGAACACCCAACTGCGCCCAAGACCCAACCTCCGGGCTGATGATTTTAGCTTGTCTTGAAGAATTTGGAGGTAATCCTCCTTTTTCATTGTCCCATTTACTTTCTGTAAAGCAGCAGTTCCATTGGCAGCAAAACAGGCCCAGAGCATAATACTACCACCAACATGCTTGACGGTAGGCATGGTGTTACTGGGATTAAAGGCCTCACCTTTTCTCCTCCAAACATATTGCTGGGTATTGTGGCCAAAAAGCTCAATTTTTGTTTCATCTGACCACAGAACTTTCCTCCAGAAGGTCTTACCTTTGTCCGTGTGGTGTCAGATGAAACAAAAATGGAGCTGTTTGGCCACAATACCCAGCAATATGTTTGGAGGAGAGAAGGTGAGGCCTTTAATCCCAGGAACACCAATTCCTACCGTCAAGCATGGTGGTGGTAGTATTATGCTCTGGGCCTGTTTTGTTGCCAGTGGAACTGGTGCTTTACAGAGAGTAAATGGGACAATGAAAAAGGAGGATTACCTCCAAATTCTTCAGGACAAGCTAAAATCATCAGCCCGGAGGTTGGGTCTTGGGTGCAGTTGGGTGTTCCAACAGGACAATGATCCCAAACACACCTCAAAAGTGGTAAAGGAATGGCTAAATCAGGCTAGAATGAAGGTTTTAGAATGGCCTTCCCAAAGTCCTGACTTAAAGGTGTGGACAATGCTGAAGAAACAAGTCCATGTCAGAAAAGCAACACATTTAGCTGAGCTGCACCAATTTTGTGGTCAAAAATTCAAGCAGAAGCTTGTGGATGGCTACCAAAAGCGCCTTATTGCAGTGAAACTTGCCAAGGGACATGTAAGCAAATATTAACATTGCTGTATGTATACTTTTGACCCAGCACATTTTCAGTAGACCCATAATACATTCATAAAAGAAGCAAACTTCATGAATGTTTTTTTGTGACCAACAAGTATGTGCTCCAATCACTCTATCACAAAAAATAAGAGTTGTAGAAATGATTGGAAACTCAAGACAGCCATGACATGATGTTCTTTACAAGTGTATGTACACTTTTGACCACGACTGTAGCTCAACATGTTCTTCATGTCCTTTTGTTACAGGAAGGCAGGCTTTGAGAAAGAAGGAATAGAATAAATAGTTGGGTAAGGACTTGAGCTACAATGCATCCTTTTGTTGGCGTCCTTGGGGCTCGCAGCATAAAAAGTCACAAAAACATGCTTTTGGAACATCTTTAGGGCCACACCGAGAAAAATAGACGTTACAAGAATAATTTAGTGTTCGTAATACTATAAGATTAAAGTTGCAACAGGATGAGAAAACATAATAAAAGAGGGAACGCTTGAATTTACAATCATAAAATGAGATTTTTCATGATGGGGAAAAAAATCAAATATCATAAGAATGAAGTTGTAATATGAGGAAAATTTGTTATAGGAGACTGAAATTATAATATTACAATAATTATTTTCTATTAATTTATATTAAAATTTAAAAAACCCTGCAATCTTTCAGAACTAAAAATTTAACAATTCAAGTTAACCATAACAAGTCACCAAAATAAAAGTTATACACTGTATAATTATAATATCATATAATTGACATTTATCGACTAATTTTTATCGGTCACATTTTTCCATATTGAATAAGTATTAACTCAAGAAAATACATTTTACTCAAACTTGTTAATACTACTATTGATACACATATACTGTACATATATATATATACTAGGGCTGCAACAACTAATCGATTAAATTCGATTATAAAAATAGTTGCCGATTAATTTAGTCATCGATTCGTTGGATCTATGTTATGCGCATGCGCAGAGGCTTTAAAAAAAATAAAATAATATATATATATTTTTTAAAATAAATCTTTATTTATAAACTGCAACATTTACAAACAGCTGAGAAACAATCAAAATAAGTATGGTGCCAGTATGCTGTTTTTTTTTTTAAAATAAAATGCTGGAAAGGATAGAAATGTAGTTTGTCTCGTTTATCCGATTATTAATCGATCAATCGAAGTAATAATCGACAGATTAATCGATTATCAAATTAATCGTTAGTTGCAGCCCTAATATATACACATACATACATATGTGTGTAAGTATGTAATATATATATATATATATATATATATATATATATATATATATATATATATATATATATATATATATATATATATATATATATATATATATATATATATATATATATATATATATATATATGTGTGTATGTATGTATATATACATACATATATATATAAACATACATACATATACATATATATGTATATATGTACAGTATGTACATATATACATATATATGTATACATATGTACAGTATGTATGTATGTGTATATATATATATATATGTATGTATGTGTATATACATATATATGTATATATATATATATATATATATATATATATACACACACACACGTATATATATATATATATATATATATATATATATATATATATATATATATATATATATATACCGTATATAATTATCATTTCATATTTTTTTATTTAACTTAACAGAAGAAAATGTGTCTTAACAGATTGATAAAATAATTTAAAAAACATCTAATTTTACTAAAAACGTATTACAGTGTATATTTATATTTGAATATTATATACTTATGTAACTGCAATTAACTTGTAGTGCTAGAAAAATACTTGAAATTGTTCGAGAATAAAGGGCATATGTAAAAAATATATAATTTTACAGCAAGTCATAATATTTTAATCATAAACGTATCAATGCATTAAAATGAAAACATTAGTGTTATACAAACATAAAGTGAAATGTTCTCCACAAATATTTATAGTATTAATATATTGCTGTTTTCTGAAAGAGAGTAAATGATGACTTTGTCTGGTTATTCTTCCCTTTTATTAAAAAAAAATAAGGATTTTATTTTAATGTCTTATTTGTCTCCTAGTTGTACTTGTTTTCCTACAGCATGGCCCTAATACTTCTTTGGCAACAACGAGGAGGTCCTGCCACTCTTTGACAAACAAGATCCGCTTCTTTCAAAATATTTTTTCAAAAGGGCAGTAAAGAATGATGCAGTAAAAAGTGTTCCAATCAAGGAAAATGTGTCAGGTGACTGCTGGTGCAAATAGTTGCTTCTTCTTCTCACTTCATTGCAAAAATATTAGGTTGATGACTTTGGCGATGCATCATCAAAACAAAACAAAAAAAGGTCTACGTCAATACACGGGCCACCTGTGCTTGGAGCTCCTTGTCGGGGTGTGACAGCAGCTCAACCAGTCGGCCGTGGAGCTGCGACGACTCGTCCAGCATCACCCGGAAGAGGCAGTCCTGCTTCCGCCGCAGCTGGTCGGCCACCTGGGCGGACGGCCTCCAGGCCTTCAGGTTGCCGGCGAACGTCAGCAGCCGCAGGAGCACCGCCGAGGCTGTTTGCACGTCAAAGAGCAGCATGACGGAAGCTGGCGCCTGGGGGCCAAAGCACACAGGAACACAGTCAATATTAGCGGCTACAAAGTGACATGTTACACATTTTTTAAATACATGCAATCAAATAAGCGGACTTGAAAAAGCTTGTTTGTGCAAGTTGTGGTAGTTTTATGAGCTATGATTCATGAGTGAGAGGAATAATGACAAATTGCAGTATTTTTGACAAAAAAACTCACTTTCTGTATGGAGGATGAAAGCTATTTAACTCTACTGCCACCTAGTGGGTGCTGGATGCACTATATATATCTATATTGCCATAAATATTCAGCCACCTGCCTTGACTCACATATGAACTTGGAAGTGCCATCCCATTCCTAACCCATAGGGTTCAATATGACCTTTTGCAGCTATTACAGCTTCAACTCTTCTGGGAAGGCTGTCCACAAGGTTGCGGAGTGTGTTTATAGGAATTTTCCACCATTCTTCCAAAAGCGCATTGGTGAGGTCACGAAGTGTTGGTGGCCGGGCTCTCAGTCTCCGTTCTAACTCATCCAAAAGGTGTTCTATTGCAGTGGTCCCCAACCACCGGACCGATTGGTACCGGGCCGCACAAGAAATAAAAATGTTTTTAAAAAAAATTAAAACATTTTTTTTTAAAATTAAATCAACATAAAAAAACACAATATATACATATTGTGTATGTGTATGTCAATATAGATCAATACAGTCTGCAGGGATACAGTCCGTAAGCACACATGATTGTATTTCTTTATGGGAAAAAAAAAAAAAAAAAAAAAATAATAATAATACAAATAAAAATAAATCCCCCCCCCCGGTCCGTGGGACAAATTTTCAAGCGTTGACCGGTCCCCAGCTACAAAAAGGTTGGGGACCACTGTTCTATTGGGTTCAGGTCAGGACTCTGTGCAGGCCAGTCAAGTCCATCCACACCAGACTCTGTCATCCATGTCTTTATGGCCCGCTCCAAACTGTTCCCACAAGGTTGGGAGCATGGAATTGTCCAAAATGTTTTGGTATCTTGGAGCATTCAAAGTTCCTTTCACTGGAACTAACTCCTGAAAAACGACCCCACACCATAATTCCTCCTCCACCAAAAAATATATATGTCCTGCTTGAAATTGCATGCCTTTTAAACTTTAATAGCAGTGTTTCCCACACATTCATTTATTTGTGGCGGCCCGCCACAAAAGAATTACGTCCGCCACAATTTAAAAAAAAACAAACATTAATTAATTTATTTATTTTGTCCTGTCCAGCTTCTCAGGCAAATCATATAGTTGATGTAGATGCCCATATAGGCTGTTCAGATTTACTTTACAAAAGAGAAGTGTAGGATACTTCTCTTGTTGCCTTATTTGTATATGACCACTACTGTTTTGTTTATTTGTTACTGACTGTGGCAGGACACCTCTGCCTCTGTTTCACTTTATGTTGCTGGTAAATAATATGGTTGTAGTAGTAGGCTAAAGTTAAATTATTTAGTATGCACTAATTAAAGGAGCAGAGCTTTAAGAGACATTTTAGCTTTTATATTTTATAAGATATATTTTTTGTAAGAACCACAATTAATAAATATATTTCAGTGAATAACTTATTGTTCAAATCTGTATATAAATATGTACATAAAGTGTTGTAATTATATTGTAAAATGGATGGATGGACGTTTAAAACAAAACTGTTGTTATTAATTTGTAAGTATACATTTTTTTAGCCTTTTTAGAGAAAATCATATCATTGTAATAAATTATGCAAATTACTCAATGACGTCATGGTGACCACGCCCATAGCCACAGGTATCTTGGCAGTTTATGGGAAACACTGAATAGTATCCATTAGTGCAGGGGTCGGCAACCCAAAATGTTGAAAGAGCCATATTGGACTAAAAATACAAAAATAAATCTGTCTGGAGCCGCAAAAAATGTAAAGCCTTATATAAGTCTTATAATGAAGTCAACACGTGATAAAAGTGTCCATATTAGCTGTCCGTTCTAATTCATACCAAAGGTGTTCTATCGGCTTCAGGTCAGGACTCTGTGCAGGCCAGTCAAGTTCATCCTACACCAGACTCTGTCATCCATGTCTCTATGGACCTTGCTTTATGCACTGGTGCACAGTCATGTTGGAACTGTTCCCGCAAGGTTGGGAGCATGGAATTGTCCAAAATGTTTTGGTATACTGGAGCATTCAAAGTTCCTTTCACTGGAACTAAGGGACCAAACCCAACTCCTGAAAATCAACCCCCACACCATAATTCCTCCTTTCATTTCACGCCCGGCACAATGCAGTCCGAAATGTAGCGTTCTCCTGGCAACCTCCAAACCCAGACTGGTCCATCAGATTGCCAGATGGAAAAGCGTGATTCGTCACTCCAGAGTCTGGTCTAGAGTCCAGTGGCGACGTGCTTTACACCACTGCAGGGGTCACCAACGCGGTGCCCGCGGGCACCAGGTAGCCCATAAGGACCAGATGAGTAGCCCGCTGGCCTGTTCTAAAAATAGCTCAAATAGCAGCACTTACCAGTGAGCTGCCTCTATTTTTTAATTTTTTTTTATTTACTAGCAAGCTGGTCTCGCTTTGCTCGACATTTTTAATTCTAAGAGAGACAAAACTCAAACAGAATTTGAAAATCCAAGAAAATATTTTAAAGACTTGGTCTTCACTTGTTTAAATAAATTCATTAATTTTTTTACTTTGCTTCCTATAACTTTCAGAAAGACAATTTTAGAGAAAAAAATACAACCTTAAAATTGATTTTAGGATTTTTAAACACATATACCTTTTTACCTTTTAAATTCCTTCCTCTTCGTCCTGACAATTTAAATCAATGTTCAAGTAAATTTATTGTTTTTATTGTAAAGAATTATCAATAAATTTTAATTTAATTCTTCATTTTAGCTTCTGTTTTTTCGACGAAGAATATTTGTGAAATATTTTTTCAAACTTATTATGATTAAAATTTTAAAAAAATTATTCTGGCAAATCTAGAAAATCTGTAGAATCACATTTAAGTCTATTGAATTTCTTTTAAAATTTTTGTTTTGTAAAATCTATAAGAAATAATGATTTGTCTTTGTTAGAAATATAGCTTGGTCCAATTTGTTATATATTCTAACAAAGTGTAGATTGGATTTTAACCTATTTAAAACATGTCATCAAAATCCTAAAATGAATCTTAATCAGGAAAAATTACTAATCATGTTCCATAAATTATTTTTTTTATTTTTTCAAAAAGATTCGAATTAGCTAGTTTTCCTCTTCTTTTTTTCGGTTGAATTTTGAATTTTAAAGAGTCGAAATTGAAGATAAACGGTTTCAAAATTTAATTGTAATTTTTTTTCGTGTTTTCTCCTCTTTTAAACCGTTCAATTAAGTGTAAATATCATTAATTATTAATAATAACATAGAGTTAAAGGTAAATTGAGCAAATTGGCTATTTCTGGCAATTTATTTAAGTGTGTATCAAACTGGTAGCCCTTCGCATTAACCAGTACCCAAGAAGTAGCTCTTGCTTTCAAAAAGGTTGGTGACCCCTGCACCACTGCATCCGACGCTTTGCATTGGACTTGGTGATGCATGGCTTAGACGCAGCTGCTCGGCCATGGAAACCCATTCCACGGAGCTCTCTGCGTACTGTACGTGGGCTAATTGGAAGGTCACATGACGTTTGGAGCTCTTTAGCAACTGACTGTGCAGAAAGTCTTTGCACTATGCTGACCTCTCTGTCAGTTTACGTGGCCTACCACTTGGTGGCTGAGTTGCTGTTGTTCCCAAACTCTTCCATTTTCTTATAATAAAGCCCACAGTTGACTTTGGAATATTTAGGAGCGAGGAAATTTCACGACTGGATTTGTTGCACAGGTGGCATCCTGTGACAGTTCCACGCTGGAAATCACTGAGAGCGGCCCATTCTTTCACAAATGTTTGTAGAAACAGTCTCCATACCCAAGTGCTTGATTTTATACACCTGATTCTCATCATTTGGATGGGTGGCCAAATACTTTTGGCAATATAGTGTACATGTATATATATAGAGCAGGGGTTTCAAACCCGTTTTCATTGAGGGCCACATCGCAGTTATGGTTGCCCTCAGAGGGCCACTATGGTCGGAAAATACGGTAACTTGAAATATTTTGTAACTTTACAAACGCCGTTTATGTAAGGATTTAACAATTTTGGTCCTAGTATGTGTGTGTTGGGCCAAAAAGGGGGTAAACACAATCCAGTGCGCTCAAACTAACTAACTGTATCGCGCTTTAGGTGCTATGTGAGTGCATCCTAAAATCAACCCGCTTACCTGAGCCTGAACGATATCATCCATCATGTCTGGATTAGACGACAAATTCACCAGCACTTTTAAGGTCTGAACCTGAAACAAAGCGTTTTTTCAAGGTTATTGAACAAAAATCGATAAATAATACAAACCCCAAAAGGAGTGAAGTTGTCACGTTGTGTAAATGGTAAATAAAAAGAGAATACAATGATTTGCAAATCCTTTTCAACTTATATTCAATGGAATAGACTGCAAAGACAAGATATTTAACATTCGAACTGGAAAACGTTGTTATTTTTTGCAAATATTAGCTCATTTGGAATTTGATGCCTGCAACATGTTTCAAAAAAGCTGGCACAAGTAGCAAAAAAGACTGAGAAAGTGGAGGAATGCTCGTCAAACACTTATTTGGAACATCCCACAGGTGAACGGGCTCATTGGGAACAGGTGGGTGCCATGATTGGGTATAAAAGCAGCTTCCATGAAATGCTCAGTCGTTCACAAACAAGGACGGGGCGAGGGTCACCACTTTGTCAACAAATGCCTGAGCAAATTGTTTAAGAACAACATTTATCAACCAGCTATTGCAAGGAATTTAGGGATTTCACCATCTACGCTCCGTAATATCATCAAAAGGTTCAGAGAATCTGGAGAAATCACTGCACGTAAGCCATGATATTACAGACCTTTGTTCCCTCAGGCGGTACCGCATCACAAAGCGACATCAGTATGTAAAGGATATCACCACAATGGGCTCAGGAACACTTCAGAAAACCACTGTCAGTAACTACAGTCGGTCGCTACATCTGTAAGTGCAAGTTAAAACTCTACTATGCAAAGCGGACGCCATTTATCAACAACACCCAGAAACGCCGCCGGCTTCGCTGGGCCCGAGCTCATCTAAGATGGACTGATGCAAAGTGGATAAGTGTTCTGTGGTCTGACGAGTCCACATTTCAAATTGTTTTTGGAAACTGTGGATGTCGTGTCCTCCGGAAAGAAGAGGAAAAGAACCATCCGGATTGTTCTAGGCACACATTTTAAAAGCCAGTATCTGTGATGGTATGGGGGTGTATTAGTGCCCAAGACATGGGTAACTTACACATCTGTGAAGGCACCATTAATGCTGAAAGGTACATACAGGTTTTGGAGCAACATATGTTGCCATCCAAGCAACGTTATCATGGACGCCCCTGCTTATTTCAGCAAGACAATGCCAAGCCACGTGTTACATCAACGTGGCTTCATAATAAAAGAGTGCGGGTACTAGACTGGCCTGCCTGTAGTCCAGACCTGTCTCCCATTGAAAATGTGTGGTGCAATATGAAGGCTAAAATATGAGAAGGGAGACTGTTGAACAACTTAAGCTGTACATCAAGCAAGAACGGGAAATAATTCCACTTCAAAAATGTGTCTCCTCAGTTCCCAAACCTTTACTGAGTGTTGTTAAAAGGAAAGGCCATGTAGCACAGTGGTAAAAATGCCCCCGTGACAACTTTTTTGCAATGTGTTGCTGCCATTAAATTCTAAGTGAATGAGTTTCTTAGTTTGAACGTGAAAATATCTTGTCTTTGCAGTCTATTCAGTTGAATATAAGTTGAAAAGGATTTGCAAATCATTGTGTTCTCTTTTTATTTACCATTTACACAACGTGGCGACTTCGCTGCTTTTGGGGTTCGTAACACAAGAACATTCACCAAGAGGCGAAGGAGCTTACCTGTAACGTTTCATTGCACACCACGAGCAGCGAGAGTAAAAGAGTCACCGAGTCCTTGAGCAAGTACTGGTGTTTGTCCGTGACGGACAGATTCGTTAGCAGCCTGAGAGCGCCGAGCTGGAGGTCAGAGTTCACCGAAGACATCTCGATCAACTCCAGCACTTGTGGCACATAAACCTGCACGGACAGAGATGGGTTTTTGTCCTGTTTACACTGCAAAAACTGAAATCTAAGTAAGATGAAGTATCTCAAATAAGGGTGATATTTGCTCATTTTCTGTCTGATAAGATAATTCTTCTCACTAAGCAGATTTTATGTTAGAGTGTTTTACTTGTTTTAAGTGTTTTTGGTCCTTAAATGATCTCAGTAAGATATTACAGCTTGTTGCTGAGATTTGATGACCTATATTGAGTAAAACATGCTTGAAACTAGAATATCAAGTGTTGCAAAGCTGTGTCATCAACACTCACAAGTAAAGATGTAATATAAAATGTAATATCGGAAATTATCGGTATCGGTTTTTTATTATCTGTATCGTTTTTTTTTTTTTTTTAAATTAAATCAACATAAAAAACACAAGATATACTTACAATTAGTGCACCAACCCAAAAAAACTCCCTCCCCCATTTACACTCTTCACACAAAAGGGTTGTTTCTTTCTGTTATTAATATTCTGGTACCTACATTATATATCAATATATATCAATACAGTCTGCAAGGGATACAGTCCGTAAGCACACATGATTGTGCGTGCTGCTGCTCCACTAATAGTACTAACCTTTAACAGTTAATTTTACTCATTTTCATTCATTGCTAGTTTCTATGTAACTGTTTTTATATTGTTTTACTTTCTTTTTTATTCAAGAAAATGTTTTTAATTTAGTTATCTTATTTTATTATTTTTTTTAAAAAGTACCTTATCTTCACCATACATGGTTGTCCAAATTAGGCATAATAATGTTTTAATTCCACGACTGCATATATCGGTTGATATCGGTATCGGTTGATATCGGTATCGGTAATTAAAGAGTTGGACAATATCGGAATATCGGATATCGGCAAAAAGCCATTATCGGACATCCCTACTCACAAGTATAAAACTACTTTTTTAAAGTAATAATTTCTTATTTCAAGCATGAAAAAAAATATCATGATTTTGACATAATTGTGTCTCATAATTGAAACAGATGACAGCCAAATGGACTTTGCTGTTTTATTTTCAATGAAACAATAGAAAATACATACTCATAAAGTAGTACAGTTGGCACAGTACAGTAAACCAGTTAATAAAGTTAATATTTAAACATTTAACATTTCAAACAATTTTGAACAGAAATAGTTCATGCACATTCAGGTAAATTCTTCAAAATTACAATTAAAAAAATTTGGGGCCGGGGGTCGGGCTGTATATATGCGCACTAATTGACTGAAAGAGCACGCACTTGACGCGATGATGTCATGTTATCCATGGAAAAATGCATTTTTAGACAATATGATTTGCCTGAGCGGCTAGTAGACCCCGAGAGTAACAGGCGGTTTCCTTGTTGCCTTTCCATTAAGAACAATAAATTAGTTTTTAGTAGGGATGTCCGATAATATCGGCCTGCCGATATTATCGGCCGATAAATGCGTTAAAATGTAATATCGGAAATTATCGGTATCGTTTTTTTTATTATCTGTATCGTTTTTTTTGTTTTTTTTTATTAAATCAACATAAAAAACACAAGATACACTTACAATTAGTGCACCAACCCAAAAAACCTCCCTCCCCCATTTCTTTCTGTTATCAATATTCTGGTTCCTACATTATATATCAATATATATCAATACAGTCTGCAAGGGATACAGTCCGTAAGCACACATGATTGTGCGTGCTGCTGGTCCACTAATAGTACTAACCTTTAACAGTTAATTTTACTCATTTTCATTAATTACTAGTTTCTATGTAACTGTTTTTATATTGTTTTACTTTCTTTTGTATTCAAGAAAATGTTTTTAATTTATTTATCTTATTATTATTATTTTTTAAAAGGACCTTATCTTCACCATACCTGGTTGTCCAAATTAGGCATAATAATGTGTTAATTCCACGACTGTATATATCGGTATCGGTTGATATCGGTATCGGTAATTAAAGAGTTGGACAATATCGGAATATCGGATATTGGCAAAAAGCCATTATCGGACATCCCTACTCACAAGTATAAAACTACTTTTTTAAAGTAATAATTTCTTATTTCAAGCATGAAAAAAAATATCATGATTTTGACATAATTGTGTCTCATAATTAAAACAGATGACAGCCAAATGGACTTTGCCGTTTTATTTTCAATGAAACAATAGAAAATACGTACTCATATAGTAGTACAGTTGGCACAGTACAGTAAACTAGTTAATAAAGTTAATATTTAAACATTTAACATTTCAAACAATTTTGAACAGAAATAGTTCATGCACATTCAGGTAAATTCTTCAAAATTACAATTAAAAAAAATTTGGGCCGGGGGCCGGGCTGTATATATGCGCACTAATTGACTGAAAGAGCACGCACTTGACGCGATGATGTCATGTTATCCATGGAAAAATGCATTTTTAGACAATATGATTTGCCTGAGCGGCTAGTAGACCCCGAGAGTAACAGGCGGTTTCCTTGTTGCCTTTCCATTAAGAACAATAAATTAGTTTTTAGTAGGGATGTCCGATAATATCGGCCTGCCGATATTATCGGCCGATAAATGCGTTAAAATGTAATATCGGAAATTATCTGTATCGGTTTTTTATTTTTATTTTTTTTATTTATTAAATCAACATAAAAAACACAAGATACACTTACAATTAGTGCACCAACCCAAAAAACCTCCCTCCCCCATTTCTTTCTGTTATCAATATTCTGGTTCCTACATTATATATCAATATATATCAATACAGTCTGCAAGGGATACAGTCCGTAAGCACACATGATTGTGCGTGCTGCTGCTCCACTAATAGTACTAACCTTTAACACTTAATTTTACTCATTTTCATTAATTACTAGTTTCTATGTAACTGTTTTTATATTGTTTTACTTTCTTTTTTATTCAAGAAAATGTTTTTAATTTAGTTATCTTATTTTATTATTATTTTTTAAAAAAGTACCTTATCTTCACCATACATGGTTGTCCAAATTAGGCATAATAATGTGTTAATTCCACGACTGCATATATCGGTATCGGTTGATATCGGTATCGGTAATTAAAGAGTTGGACAATATCGGAATATCGATATCGGCAAAAAACCATTATCGGACATCCCTAGTTTTTAGTATAAGTTTGCTGGTTTTATGAAATGTAATGCCGAGCGCATATCATTATGTCAAGATAATGGCACTAGCATTTACTTCATTTAAGAACATTTTTCAACATATTGAGCAAAAAGGTCTCATATTTTCTTTTTCTACCAAGAAAAGTGCACTTGTTATTAGTGAGAATATACTTATTTTAAAGGTATTTTTGGGTTCATTGAGGTTAGCTAATTTGACTTGTTTTGGAAAGTCTTGACAAGCTGAATTTTCTTGTTCTATTGGCAGATAATTTTGCTTAGTTCATATAAAATACCCCTAATTTTTGTATTTGTTTTCCTTGTTTTTGAACACTGACTTTTTGCAGTGTAGTTATTACCAGACCGACACATTGTGCATGCAGAACATATGCTTGTGTACCTTCAGTTGCTCCTGGTTTTCCACGTTCATGCACAGATTACTCAAAGCATTCAGAGCGTGGGCTTTCACCTCGGGTGCAGGGTCAGAGAGGAGGCCACCTATGACGGGAATCCCTTCAAACTCACGAATAACGTTCTATAGGGGGACAAGGGGGGTAAACATGTATATTACCAGCATGACGTCGGGAATGTGATGTTTTTGAGGGCCAGTACCTGATTCACGGTAAAGGCCGCGGCGTTTCCTAATGTGAGTAAAAGACGACACCTGTCGGGTGGACTCGTGC
>NC_084733.1:89263368-89270868 GCF_033978785.1 Entelurus aequoreus
CTAACTAAACTCCTACACGACTGAGCTAAGAAGCTGGCTAAACTCTACTGAGCTGGAATGAATGGATGGATCTATTAGCTTAAACCACGCAGCTCATTAAGGTGATTTTATGGCAAAAGTCAGACAAAAGCAACATTAAATGAGCCATCACTTTGTGCGGAGTTGTCAACAAACCGGTGTTGTCGTTTGTGTGCTGCGTGGCTTTTCCGCCGGGTAGCAACAACATAGTGGGCCGACCACATGTTCCACAGAGTGACAACAATATAGCAATTAATGTACTTTTTAAATATTCGCTCTGATTTAATAATTTCACACAACGGTGTTGTAGTGTTTTGAATTTTAAAAAGGGAAAATGTAGGCTAAAACGGGTTCCCATCGGAAGCTTTTTAGAGGCACAAAATGCTTTTAAGATTATAATTGTTTAACAAATACAATTAAACCTATACAAAAACAAATATTGCATAATTTATAAGTATATGTCCATCATTAATAGCTATACAACTTGAAATAGTGTCAGAACAGAAGTGAAGTCAAATAACGAAATGCAAGTTTTTTGTTGTTTTTTTTTGTTTTGTTTTTTAATTGAACAATAAACATACATTTATAATGTACTTTCAACATCAAGAAAAGAAAACAAAAGCAAATACAGATAGAGTGAAAAGTCAAATCAGGAAATGCAAATTTTATTAATTTTTTTATTTTATATATATATATATTTTTGTTTTGTTTTTAATTGAACAAACATACATTTATAATGCACACAAAAGTGTGCATATATATATGTATTGTATATATATATATTCTATTTATATATATTTAATATTTATAATATATATATATATATATATATATATATATATATATATATATATATATATATATATATATATATATATATATATATATATATATATATATATACATACATACATACAAATCTCCTGAGGATTGAGGAAAACCCTCATGAAACAGGCCTGTAGAGATGAAATAGTCTTGTGATTTTTTTCCCACACATACATATTACGCTCTACCACGGTATCGAGCACTATTTTTTGGATAATCTAATTAAGACATACATACATACATATATATGTGTGTGTGTGTGTGTGTGTGTGTGTGTGTGTGTGTGTGTGTGTGTGTGTTTTATTTAAATAAAAACAATAAACTATTAATAATAATTAAAGTGCCATTTAAAAAATAAATATTTTAAATGAAACATGTTATTGAAATAGGTGTCTGACTCAAGAGCGTAAATTAGCATGGTCTTTCGAGACCAAGCTGCCAAAGGAGGATAATTACTTTATTGAAATAATCTCCTGGCGCTGTATTGTATTGTTTTTGTACTTGTTTTAATTGTCCTTTTTATTATTTCATGTTTTCGATTGTTTGTAAATGTTGAACTTTATAAATAAATGTATTTTTATTATTATTTTTATTTATTTTAATTTTATAAACCTTTATTTATAAACTGCAACATTTACAAAGAATCGGGAAATAATCAAAATAAGTACAAAAACACTACAAAACAGCGTGGGGGGTTGTAAACTCAACAAACTAACTAAAACAGAATACAATATATATATATATATATATATATAACAAAGTGCAAAGCCAAAGGCTCACACAAGTTCAGTAAATAATTTAAATTTGGAACACAGCATCATAGTTTTCAAAATAAATGTATATATTTAAAAATTAAAATAAAAAAAAACATTCGTTGTGTCGCATGTGATGACGTCACCAATCAACGCCCATCAGTGATGACGTATCAGTCAGCACTATTCACAAGTTCAGTCTGGCGGATATTTCAAAGACTGAAGATGACGCACCAAACCACGATGTAATAAATACGTCAAGCTGGACAGAACTTCAAAATATATTCCTGTAAGTGTTTTATTATGCTTTTAATGTTGTAGACTTGATGTAGAATTCAGATAACCCTTGCAAATGAAAGCAAAACAAACGCAAATCGAAGTGAGCACTCTGACAGAGCATGAGCTCCAGCAGTTATACAAGGTAAATTAATAATAAAATAGTTATAAATATTAAGCTGTGTCATTCACTTGACTGTCTTGACGTCCCTTGACAGGCCCTGTTGATTGCTTCATGCCGGTTAGATCCCAGAGACCCCGTACAGTTCCTGAAGAACACCCTGACCACCTTCCAGGGCCATGACAACCTGCAGAATGTGGACTGGTAGGTCCCACTGACACCTGACACGTCCCACTGACACCTGACACCACTTCAACCCTCTGTGGATCATTTCCACCCACACCCACCTGGACACTTTATTAGGAACCACCTCCGAAAACACTTGCCAAGTACCATCATAATGACAACATTAAAATACAGTAGTGTAGTAGACCTAAGTATTCATTAAGTACCACCATAATGACATTACAATACAGTAGTGTAGTAGACCTAAGTATTCATTAACACCATAATGACATTAAAATACAGTAGTGTAGTAGACCTAAGTATTCATTAACACCATAATGACATTAAAATACAGTAGTGTAGTAGACCTAAGTATTCATTAAGTACCACCATAATGACATTAAAATACAGTAGTGTAGTAGACCTAAGTATTCATTAAGTACCACCATAATGACATTAAAATACAGTAGTGTAGTAGACCCAAGTATTCATTAAGTACCACCATAATGACAACATTTAATATCTTTATTCTTGCGTTTGAAGGGACAAGTTCCTCAGCAATGAAGACCAGCAGTCCATGTTGGCCCTCCTGCAGTTGGATGAAGAAGACTACATGGACTCCAACGAGCTCCTGGTGACGTCTCCCAAGTGTGAAGAGTGTCAGACATGATTAACAGTTCCACGTTTCCATTATCAGGCTTTGTTTTACAAGTACGAGAAGGCCTACTCCTGCTACAGGAGCAACATAACCCGCACCGCTTTCAGGTGAGGCTCCAGCGCTCTTAGCAATGTTTAACACCAAAAAAATAAATACACATTTTAAAAAAAATTAAGTAATGGACTACAGACAGAATTTTTTTTTTTATTTTCTCCAACAAAAATACTATTTTTTTCTTTAGCAATATTTACCACAAAAAAAATAATTAAAAACGGGACTACAGCCAGAATTTATTTTATATTTTTTTAAATTTTCAACAAAAATACTATTTTCCTCTCGCAATATTTACCACAAAAAAAAAAAGTGTAACAGACTACAACCAGAATTGTTTTCCCCCAACAAACATACTATTTTCCTCTAGCAATATTTACCACAAAAAAAACAAGTGTAAAGGACTACAGCCAGATTTTTTTATTTTCTTTTCAACAAAAACACTTTTCCTCTTTAGCAATATTTACCACAAAAAAAACAAAAAAAGTGTAACTGACTAGACAGAATTTTTATTTCCCCCCCACAAAAATACTATTTTCTTCTAGCAATAATTACCACAAAAAAAGACTAACGGACTACAAACAAAAAAAATTCTCAACAAAAATACTATTTTCCTCTAGCAATATTTACCACAAAAAAAACAAGTGTAAAGGACTACAGCCAGATTTTTTTCTTTTCTTTTCAACAAAAACACTTCCTCTTTGCAATATTTGCCACAAAAAAACAAAAAAAAGTGTAACTGACTAGACAGAATTTTTAATTTTCCCCACAAAAATACTATTTTCTTCTAGCAATAATTACCACAAAAAAAAGTGTAAAGGAATAGACAGATTTTTTTCAACAAAAACACTTCCTCTTTAGCAATATTTACCACAAAAAAACCAAAACAAGTGTAACTGACTAAACAGAATTTTTATTTCCCCCCACAAAAATACTATTTTCTTCTAGCAATAATTTCCACCAAAAAAAACAAGTATAACTGACTACAACCAGAAGTTTTTTTCCCAACAAAAATACTATTTTCCTCTTTAGCAATATTTACCACAAAAAAACAAGTGTTAAGCACTACAGCCAGAATTTTTTCTTTAACAAAAATATTTTCCTCTAGCAATATTTACCACAAAAAAACAAAAACAAGTGTAACTGACTAGACAGAATTTTTATTTTTCCCCACAAAAATACTACTTTCTTCTAGCAATAATTACCACAAAAAAAACAAGTATAACGGACTACAACCAGAATTTTTTTTCCCAACAAAAATACTATTCTCTTTAGCAATATTTACCACAAAAAAACAAGTGTAAAGGACTACAGCCAGAATTTTTTCTTTTTTTTTTTTCTTTAACAAAAATATTTTCCTCTAGCAATATTTACCACAAAAAAAAACAAGTGTTAAAGGACTACAGCCAGAATTTCTTTTTTTCTTTTCAACAAAAATACTATTTTCCTCTAGCAATATTTACCACAAAAAAAAAAACAACAAGTGTAAAGGACTAAAGCCAGAATGTTTTCTTATCAACACAAATACTATTTTCCTCCAGCAATATTTACCACAAAAAAACAAGTGTAATGGACTACAACCAGAATTTTTTTTAGTTTTTTATTTATTTATTTCCACAAAAATACTATTTTCCTCTAGCAATATTTACCCCATAAAAACCGACAAAAAAACAAGTGTAACGGACTACAACCAGAATTTTTTTTCCCCACCAAAAATACTACTTTCTTCTAGCAATAATTACCACAAAAGAAAACAAGTATAACGGACTACAACCAGAATTTTTTTCCCAACAAAAATACTATTTTCCTCTTTAGCAATATTTACCACAAAAAAACAAGTGTAATGGACTACAGCCAGAATTTATTTTTTTCTTTTCAACAAAAATACTATTTTCCTCTAGCAATATTTACCACAAAAAAAAAAAAAAACAAGTGTAAAGGACTAAAGCCAGAATGTTTTCTTTTCAACAAAAATACTATTTTCCTCCAGCAATATTTACCACAAAAAAAAATAAAGTGTAACGGACTACAGCCAGAATTTTTTTTATTTTTCAACAAAAATACTATTTTCCTCTGTAGCAATATTTACCACAACAAAAAAAAAAGTGTAACGGACTACAGCCAGAATTTTTATTTTATTTATTTATTTCCACAAAAATACTATTTTCCACTTTTATTGTCCTTACCCAGAGAAGAGCAGAAGCTTGCCACCACAGCATAAATCTAGTGGGAAAAAATACACATTTAATGCATAATACAAAATTGTGAATGTAGTGTTTCAGATATTTTATAAGAGAAACTTGGCTGCAGTGCAGTTAAACAATAATGAAAAATCACTAAAACTAATTCAAGGTAAAACATATATACAAACATTTAGTGTGTACAATAGACAATATATTTAGCAGATGTTGCAACATAAATGATGATGTTTGTGACTTTTAGTGGTGCAGCAAACATTATGTGAACGACGGCGTACCTTGAGGGACTCAGTGTGGCGAGTAGCGACTGCTGGAGTGCGTTACTTGACTCCTCACGTAGCTGCTTCTGGACCGGTGGACGGATTTCTTCTTTGGGTCCAGGAACACAGAAAGTTTCCTTTGGAGCCCTGCCATCGGCCATTGTGGAACAGGAAGTTGATAGGTGCGCTTGGAGTTCAGCAGTGTACGCCGCGTGGCGGCTGGAGCGCCTTGCGGTGCGGCAATCACGCCGCCGGAGGGTTGACCCACGCCGCCGGAGGGTTGACCCACGCCGCCGGAGGGTTGACCCACGGGGACAGTCTTCTGGGATGCGCTTGGAGAACCGACCTGCTGGACCGGACCAAACCTCTGAGGAACGTTGGGTTGCGGTTTCTGGGTTTCTTGAGCAAGGTTCTTGGAGGAATCCGGACGCCGTGCATGATCTCGTAGAATACCTTTATGCGTGCTTGAACCGTAAATGGAAGGTTTCCGCTTCTCACTTTGAAACCGTACGTTCCGAGGGTCTTGGGTCTTGCTTGCTTGGACGTTCCATCCGTGTCCACGTGCCGGTTGGCCTACCACAGGGCTGACTTCTGCGACTCCAGATTCTTTGGCGGTCACCGGCACCCCAGTGGTCTTCTGGCGTCCATCTGGCATGTAGACCCATGAGGCTACAGGTTCTCTTTGGGGTTTGACATTGATACTTTTACTGTAGGAGCCCAAAGATGGAGTGTTTTGTTGGGACAGGTGGCTATGAACCTTGGTAGAACTTGCATTGGCTGCAGGGCGCACATTTTGACTACTAAACGAGGTTTGGCCAGGAAGTTGGCGATCTTTGGACCAAAACGGGTGCAGTTTTTGCCCAGGGTAACGCTTACCATGTTCTGTGTTCTGCATCCTGGGAGAGAGTCCTACACCCTTTTGGTTTGGTCCTTCCAAGACGTCATTGTCCTCATGGTCGACAGACCCGTCCGTAGGTTTCATAGTCAGACCAGAAGCTATTTCATTCAGAAGAAGTTCCCCCGCTGTCTGGAAATGCATCAAATCCTTCCCGGGAGTCAGGAAGGAGTTCTTCATGTTTTCTACGAGTCGCTTGAAATGGCCGATGTGAGGAAAACTGATGCCCTCCACTGACGTGTCTGGGGTGTGCTGCTTGATGAGTAGGTCCAACGGATGCTGGGAGTGGGGTTCCTTCTCCTCTATCTGGTTCTGGACGGCTTCTCTCTCAGGACTATGGCGCCACTTGTCCGGCATTCCCACGTTCGGACCGCCCACGTCACCATCTGCGTCCAAAGGAGCTCCGGAATCAAACTGGTTGAGGGTGCCAGGATCAAGGAGCCTCACGTAGCTACGGTTGGAATCTTCACCGTTGAGAGAACGGCCATTGGAAGCTAACACACACACACACACACTTGGTTGGAGTAAAGCAAGACAAGAAGGTGAAGCCAAAGAGTTCTTACCGCTCTTAGAAGGAAAACCAAGGCAGGTGGACACCAGCAAGCAAAGAACCCTGAAAGTCAAACCCATTAGCATTCCTTGTTGGACGGAGCTCAGAACACTTATTGCTTTACCCAAAGAGAACAGCCATGGCAAGAAGTTTCCTCCAGCAGGAGCCAAGTGCTCAAAAACTGCAGCTGTCTCCTTCGCTTCCCTTCTAAAAAATCAAACTCCTGCAAGAATCAAACAAAAAAGCCCCAAAGTTCCCTTTGAGAGTCTTGCAGGGTTTGCAATTAGGTGATTGAGGGCAGCTGGTGCTGGGAGAAGGTCTCACCTCATTGGCTCCTGGTGCTGGGAGAAGGTCTCACCTCATTGGCTGATGGTGCTGTTAGAAGGTCTCACCTCATTGGCTGTTGGTGCTGGGAGAAGGTCTCACCTCATTGGCTGATGGTGCTGTTAGAAGGTCTCACCTCATTGGCTGCTGGTGCTGGGAGAAGGTCTCACATCGTTGGCCACCTTTTGGCCATGCTGGAAATGGCTCGTGTAGACATGTTTATAATTTATTCTTCTATATGTTGCCAGTTTCCTGTATTTTATTTATTTGAAATGGATGATTTTACTGAATAATTTTCTTATTTATTCCATTTTTAAATTAAATCATACATTGATTTTAGATGCAATTTATTCAAATAAATTAGTAGGATATAAATTGTTTAAAAAATGTATATTTAGAAAAAAATC
>NC_084733.1:89278368-89288368 GCF_033978785.1 Entelurus aequoreus
TTTTGTATGAAAATACAAAACATCATCATATGACCCCTTTAATGCACCTCATAATTCGGTACGAAATACAAAAAATAGTTAAATGACCCCTTTAATGCGCCTCATAATCCGGTGCGCCTTTTGTCTGAAAATAGCAAAAAGAGCTGCACACTGACTACTTTAAAGTACATCCAAGACTTCCTGTGGTTGCTGACATGTGGGCCATGGATGGATTTAGTGAGCAGTGTTTGGCCTCCAGGTCAACGTGTCCATGTTCAAGGACTGGATCACGGACAGCACCATGAACGAGGTCATGCAGAACTTCCGGCCCTTCGTCATCCACCTCAACCTGCGCGGCTGCGCCTCGTTGGAGTGGTCCAGTCTGAAGTACATCGGTAAGTACCTTTCTCTTTGGTGTGACTGCCTGCCTTAGCGGCCACAACTTTAGGTACACCTGCATCAAACAGCAAGGTCCAACAGCAGGAAGACTGATGACTATTTTTCTACTTTGTTGATTATTTTAGGGCTTTTTGAGCTATTTTTGTGCTTTTTTTCTCTTCCACAGCCGTACACCATACAGTCATGTAACTTATGTGAAACATGCTACATGTTAGCATGCTAACAATGGCATGCTAACTCTTTTAGCCAATTTGACACTTTTTTCTCTAATTCCGCAGCCATACACTCACTATACAGTCATATAACTTGAAAATATAAAAAAAATCATAATATGACCCCTTTAATGCGCCTTATAATCCGGCGCGCTTTTTGTGTGAAAATACAAAAAAATTATAATATGACCCCTTTAATGCGCTTTATAATCCGGTGCGCCTTTTGTGTGAAAATTCAAAAACCCATAAAATGACCCCTTTAATGCGCCTTATAGTCAGTCCGGTGCGCCTTTTGTATGAAAATACAAAAAAATCATAAAATAACCCTTTTGATGCGCTTTATATTCCGGTGCGCCTTTTGTATGAAAATACAAAAAATAATAAAATGCCCCTTTTAATGCGCTTTAAAATCCGGTGTGCCTTTTGTGTGAAAATACACAAAACTGTGTTATGACCCCTTTAATGCGCTTTATAATCCGGTGCGCCTTTTGTGTGAAAATACCAAAAAATAAAATTATGACCCTTTTAATGCGCCTTTGGTGTGAAAATACAAAAAATCATAAAATTACTTCTTTGATGCGCCTTATAATCCGGTGCGCCTTTTGTGTGAAAAAAAAAATCATAAAATGACCTCTTTGGTGCGCCTTTTCTATGAAAATACAAAAAATCATAAAATTATCCCTTTAATGCGCTTTATAATCCGGTGCGCCTTTTGTATGAAAATACAAAAAAATCATAAAATGACCCCTTTAATGCGCCTTATAATCCGGTGCGCCTTTTGTATGAAAATACCAAAAAATCATCAAATTACCTCTTTGATGCATTTTATAGTCCGGTGCGCCTTTTGTGTGAACATACAAAAAAAATACAGAAAATCATAATACGACCCCTTTAATGCGCCTTATAATCCGGTGCGCCTTTTGTACGAAAATACAAAAAAAATCCTAAAATGACCCCTTTAATGCGCCTTATAATCCGGTGCGCCTTTTGTACGAAAATACAAAAAATCATAAAATTACCTCTTTGATGCGCTTTATAATCTGGTGCGCCTTTTGTATGAAAATACAAACAATTCATAAAATGCCCTCTTTAATGCGCCCTATAATCCGGTGCGCCTTTTGTGTGAAAATACAAAAAATCATAAAATTATCCCTTTAATGCGCTTTATAATCCGGTGCGCCTTTTGTATGAAAATACAAAAAATCATCAGATTACCTCTTTGATGCATTTTATAATCCGGTGCGCCTTTTGTGTAAAATACAAAAAATCATAATATGATCCCTTTTAATGCGCTTTATAATTTGGTGCGCCTTTTGTATGAAAATACAAAAAATCATAAAATTACCTCTTTTATGCGCCTTATAATCCGGTGCGCCTTTTGCACGAAAATATAAAAAATCATAAAATTACCTCTTTGATGCGCCTTATAATCCGGTGCGCCTTTTATATGAAAATACAAAAAAAATCATAAAATAGACCGCTTTTAAGCACTTTATAATCTGGTGCGCCTTTTGTATGAAAATACAAACAATTCATAAAATGCCCTCTTTAATGCGCTCTATAATCCGGTGTGCCTTTTGTGTGAAAATACAAAAAATCATAAAATGATCCCTTTAATGCGCTTTATAATTCGGTGCGCCTTTTGTATGAAAATACAAAAAATTCGTAAAATGACCCCTTTAATGCGCCTTATAATCCGGTGCGCTTTATGTATGAAAATACAAAAAATCATCAGAATGCATTTTATAATCCGGTGCGCCTTTTGTGTAAAATACAAAAAATCATAATATGACCCCTTTTAATGCGCTTCATAATCTGGTGCGCCTTTTGTATGAAAATACAAAAAATCATAAAATTACCTCTTTAATGCGCCTTATAATCTGGTGCGCCTTTTGCACGAAAATAAAAAAAAATCATAAAATTACCTCTTTGATGCGCCTTATAATCCGGTGCGCCTTTTATATGAAAATACAAAATTTTTTTTATAAAAAGACCCCTTTTATGCGCCTTATAATCCGGTGCGCCTTTTGTGTGAAAATACAAAAAAAATCCTAAAATGACCCCTTTAATGCGCTTTATAGTCCGGTGCGCTTTTTGTATGAAAATACAAAAAACTCATAAAATGACCCCTTTAATGCGCCTTATTATCCGGTACGCCTTTTGTATGAAAATACAAAAAAATCCTAAAATGCCCCCTTTAATGCGTTTTATAATCCGGTGCGCCTTTTGTATGAAAATACAAAAAAATTCATAAAATGCCCTCTTTAATGCGCCTTATAATCTTTTGTGTGAAAATACAAAAAATCATATGACCCCTTTCATGTGTTTTATAATCCGGTGCGCTTTTTGTATGAAAATACAAAAAATCATAAAATTACCTCTTTGATGCGCCTTATAATCCGGTGCGCCTTTTAAATGAAAATACAAAAAAATTCATAAAAAGACTCCTTTTATGCGCTTTATAATCTGGTGCGCCTTTTGTATGAAAATACAAAAAATTCATAAAATGCCCTCTTTAATGCGCCTTACAATCCGGTGCGCCTTTTGTGTGAAAATACAAAAAAATCATAATATGACCCCTTTAATGCGCTTTATAGTCCGGTGCGCTTTTTGTATGAAAATACAAAAAATTCATAAAATGACCCCCTTAATGCGCCTTATTTTCCGGTACGCCTTTTGTATGAAAATACCATATAATCCTAAAATTCCCCCTTTAATGCGTTTTATAATCCGGTGGGCCTTTTGTATGAAAATACAAAAAATTCACAAAATGCCCTCTTTAATGCGCCTTATAATCCGGTGCTCCTTTTGTATGAAAATACAATAAATCATAATATGACTCTTTTAATGCGCCTTATAGTCAGTCCGGTGTGCCTTTTGTATGAAAATACAAAAAATCATAAAATGACTTGCTTTAGTGCGCCTTATAGTCCGGAAAATATATATTTTTATATTTTTACAGAGATAATTTCCGACTTATGAAGGAAAAACCACATGCCTGCATGATAAAATATTGCATTTGTGTCCAAATTTCAAATCATGCAAGCGACTAATAACTTTGTTATATAACTGCACATGAATAAAGTGAGTGTATTTATTGTTTGAATAGAAACAGAATAGTCCAAAAAGTTCTTCAAAGAATATATACATAAGAATGCAGATCATTCCCATGTGGACTTCTTCATCTGATACAGACTATTGACAAGAAGAAAGGGAAGGCACTAACCTAATAGGACAGTCTAAAAATCTGATACTTCTGAGGCCGCCTCAAGTGTTGGGGCTCCACCTCCTCCTCCGGCTCCCCCTGCACCTCCAGCGAGGAGCCCCAGTGCAGGGGCTCGGCCGGGAGCGGCTCCCGCTGGCTCTCCTGCTTGTCCCTGGGGCACCCCCGGTTGTAGGAGCGCACGTAGTCCTGCACGCTCTCGCCCGTGTGCTGGAGGGGCGAGCGACACAGCAGCCCCGTGTGCTTCACCCCCGGGTGCAGGTGCAGCCAGTACACCATGTAGTGGATGCTGCCGAGTGCACTCAGGTGAGTGTGTGGAGCAGGTGTGACTTGGGGGGGGGGGGGGGGGGGGGGCTCACCTGTAGTCGCACACCCACGGGTTGTCCTCCAGCTTCAGCTTGGACAGGAAGTAGAGGTCCTCTAGCACGCCGTGTTGGATGAAGTGCAGGCCGTTTCCTGCCAGGTCCAACTGGTGGAGGTGCAGGAGTCCCGACAGGGAGGCTGGAGACACAAGTTGGAGGAAGACTAGTACAAAACCCCCAAAACCTGTCACGTTGTGTAAATGGTAAATAAAAACAAGAATACAATGATTTGCAAATCCTTTTCAACTTATATTCAATTGAATAGACTGCAAAGACAAGATATTTCATGTTAATTTTTGCAAATGTTAGCTCATTTGGAGTTTGATGGCTGCAACATGTTTCAAAAAAGCTGGCACAAGTGTCAAAAAAGACTGAGAAAGTTGAGGAACACTTATTTGGAACATCCCACAGGTGAACGGGCTAATAGGGAACAGGTGGGTGCCATGATTGGGTATAAAAGCAGCTTCCATGAAATGCTCAAGTCGTTCACAAACAAGGACGGGGCGAGGGTCACCACTTTGTCAACAAATGTGTGAGCAAATTGTTTAAGGACAACATTTCTCAACCAGCTATTGCAAGGAATTTAGGGATTTCACCGTCTACGCTCCGTAATATCATCAAAAGGTTCGGAGAATCTGGAGAAATCACTGCACGTAAGCGATGATATTACGGACCTTGGATCCCTCAGGTGGTACTGCATCAAAAAGCGACATCGGTGTGTAAAGGATATCACCACATGGCCTCAGGAACACTTCAGAAAACCACTGTCAGTAACTACAGTTGGTCGCTACATCTGTAAGTGCAAGTTAAAACTCTACTATGCAAAGTGAAAGCTATTTATCAACAACACCCAGAAAATAATTGTATTACTTTTTTTTTTGTATTTTATTATTAATTGTTTAAAGTAAAATAATTTTTTGAAGTGTACATTGTATTCTTTATTATCAAAATACATAAGTCAGATTGTAATAAAGTTCAATAATATATATTTTTTTATATTTACTACCCTGATTTACCATTTATCATCATTTATTTATGAATTTGAATAAATAACCAATACCAATAACCAATAGTAAATGTACGAATAACTAATTATTTTATTTATTAGATTTATTCTACTTCATTAAATAATATATCCATGTTTATTCATTATGTCAACACGTAATTTTTTCTGATAATTTTTTTCCAAATTAAAAATGTTTTAATTGCATATTTACATTATGTACATACACATGTAGACATAAATGATACAAATGTAACGATGTACATACAGCAATATACATTATATATTTTAAGTATTATATTTGCTATGATGTATGGGCTCAGGAACACTTCAGAAAACCACAGTCAGTAACTACAGTTGGTCGCTACATCTGTAAGTGCAAGTTAAAACTCTACTACTAATATTTATCAACAACACCCAGAAACACCGCCGGCTTCGCTGGGCCCGAGCTCATCTAAGATGGATTGATGCAAAGTGGAAAAGTGTTCTGCGGTCTGACGAGTCCACATTTCAAATTGTTTTTGGAAACTGTGGACGTCGTGTCCTCCGGACCAAAGAGGAAAAGAACCATCCGGATTGTTCTAGGCGCAAAGTGTAAAAGCCAGCCTGTGTGATGGTATGGGGGTGTATTAGTGCCCAAGACATGGGTAACTTACACATCTGTGAAGGCACCATTAATGCTGAAAGGTACATACAAGTTTTGGAGCAACATATCAACGTTATCATGGACGCCCCTGCTTATTTCAGCAAGACAATGCCAAGCCACGTGTTACAACAGCGTGGCTTCATAGTTAAAGAGTGCGGGTACTAGACTGGGCTGGTACCAGCAAATGTGTTGCGCATTATGAAGCCTGAAATACCAAGAATGGGAAATAATTCCACTTCAAAAATGTGTCTCCTCAGTTCCCAAACCTTTACTGAGTGTTGTTAAAAGGAAAGGCCATGTAACACAGTGGTAAAAATGCCCCTGTGACAACTTTTTTGCAATGTGTTGCTGCCATTAAATTCTAAGTTCATGATTATTTGGCAAACAAAAAGAAGTTTCTCAGTGTGAACATGAAATATCTTGTCTTTGCAGTCTATTCAATTGAATATAAGTTGAAAATGATTTGTTGTATTCTCTTTTTATTTACCATTTACACAACGTGACAACTTCACTGCTTTTGGGGTTTGTATTTGTCGAGAGAAAAACGTCGCGCTAAAAGAAGGAAATGAGAAACAGAAGTTCCCAGCAGAGTAAAAAAAAAACAAAAAAAAAACTTTGGCTCCCTTAGTCCAACATCCAACACAATAACATTTTTCTGTCATCTTGCATAAAACATGACTCTGTCGCTATAGTAACACTTTTTAAAGTCCTGTTATTGCACTGGAGAATAATACAATGTGTTGATCAACTTGACATGCATTTGCATCACTGAACTCTGCTACGCAACGTGCTCTACATACAACACACAAAGATATGTTTCAAAGGGCCAATTTGTTTCAGGCCAGAACAAATTGACAAAACTATTTTAAATAGCTGCAACATAACATCCATAAGTAACAAACCGCATAATAACAACATAGCTGTAAAGCAAGGAATGCACACACTACATACTCAAAGCCTAACCAGGCCTTTCTCTCTCTCAAGGAATTATGAAATAAAATCATGTCAGAACACTTTACACATTTCCCCAGTTTTAGTTTAGAGATAAGGAAAGATTGGCCTGGCCCACTAGGATCCCTCTTTATGTTTGTGAACTTCATAGTCTATACATTTAGAGTGATGTGATAATCAAACACTCTAGAAGTCTAGAATGAAAGAGTATATAAGAGAATTGACAGAGTGTGTGTACCTTCAGTGCGCAGTGCCTCGTTAAAACCCAGGTGAAGTGTGTCTCTCTTTACAAGCTTCGTCGAAGCATGTTGCTTTTGTAGCTGTTTCAGCAGATTTGAATTGCTAGGATAGGATCTTTGATCCAAGACACAACTTACATTTAACTAGGATGTTCTTTTCTTTGTGGTCGACAAAAGAAAAGTAGTGAGAATATCTCCATGTTAAGAAACTCGGCTTCGGGCTTCGCCATGTCTCGTTAGTAAACACAGACACGCCCCCTCCCACACGCACACATACACACAGACAGTGTGCGGCGCGCCTCTTCCGCAGCCCTCCAATAAAACACACTCAGATCTTCTCAGTTTCTACCCGATACTACATAAAAAATAACGCAGTAACGCATCATGTAACGCGTTAGTCGCAACACTGGCCATTAGTCCTTCTGCTGTTGGACCTTGCTATTTGATGCAGGCGTACTTAAAGTTGTGGCCGCTAAGGCAGGCAGTCACATGACGTGGACTGGGACTAACAGTCTAAAAAAGTCTAGACTTTGGACAACAAACCTCCTCTAAGACTTGGCTAAAATGATAATGGAGTCAGTACCTGTATCGATGCGCTCCATGTTGTTATGGCTGATGTTCAAGGTTTTCAGACTCTTTAATCCCTGGAAACTTTTGGCTTTGAGGTGTCGGATGTTGTTGTGGGACAAGTCCACGTGGACCACGTCCTCAGGAACGCCCACGGGAACCTCCGTCAGTCCTGAACATGAAAAGAGATCCTCCTTATTTTCGGTTTTAACATCTACACTTCTGTTCAAATGTAGTAATCACTTATTCTTCTCTTCTTCGATACTTTACATTAGTTTTGGATGATACCACACATTTAGGTATCGATCTGATACCAAGTAGTTACAGGATCATGCATTGGTCATATTCAAAGTCCTCATGTGTCCAGTGACATATTTCCTGACTTTATAAACATAATTTACATTTTTAAAGGAAGAAAAAAAAGGTGTGACGGTACAAATATAGTAGTATCGACTAGATACGCTCCTGTACTCGGTATCATTACAGTAGATCCACCCATGGCATTTGTTTACATTGTGACGCCGGTGAGCTACGGTGTGTAGTGAAGCATGTTTAGCTACTCCTCCTCCAGTGATAATGCTACTTGTAAGAAACTTACTTTAGTTGTCGCCACGGAGGCCAGGATTAGTGATTTAGAAGTAGCTAAAACACTGTGGATGGACATTAGCCATGTCTTAAAGCACGTCTTCCTGAGGGTGTTTCAGTGTTATAACTTCACCTTTATCTTTACTTTTTACGCCAAAATGCGTCCATTCTCCCTTTTCTGTCTACACACTGTGTCTGCTTGTAAGTACTATGTGTGTGTGTGCGCTGCCCAACATGCTCCTCTGCTCGTAAAACCAGCAATGTCATGACCGGGCTTTCTGCTCCGCCGCTCCCAGTCTGTGGAATGCTCTCCCTGACCACCTGAGGGCACCACAGACTGTGGATGCTTTTAAAAAAGGCCTAAAAACCCTTCTTTTTAAAAAAGACTTTTTTTTTTTTTAGATATATGCATACTAGTTTTAGCTATTTGGCTGTTCTAGTTTTAATTTGTATTTATTTTTTAATATCTTTTTACTTTTTTTAATACAAACAAACAACTTTGAGGTTGTTTACTCGATGTAAAGTGCTTTTTACAAATAAAATATATTATTACCGTTACCGGTACTTTTCTACGGTCTAAAGGGACATGGGGGAAATTTTTTTTTAAATTATTTTATTTTATTTTTAAATTTTTTTTTAGACATGTATCTCGTGCGCACGAGAAACTTTTTATAAAGTTATAAAAAAAAAATATATATATATAATTTTTTTATTTTATTTTTATTTTTTTTAGACATGTCAATTTTTTATTTATTTTATTTATTTTTTATAAGTTTATAAAAAGTTTCTCGTGCGCACGAGATACATGTCTAAAAAATTAAAAATAAAATTATAAAAAAAAGTTTTTCCCCCATGTCCCTTTAGGGGCTCCGTACTTTTCAAACAGAGTATAGTACCGTTTTTTTTATACCTTAATACCACGATACTATGCTAGTACCGGTATACCGTACAACCCTAGTATATACATATATATATATATATACACAACAGGAAGTCCTAAGTACTGGACTAATATGGTCGTACACTGAACAACAATATGCGCTGTACGCCAGTGAGCTATTGTATCCTCCTACAGTGTGTAGTGAAGCATGTTTAGCTATTCGTCGTCCTCCAGTGATAATGGTACTTGTAAGAAACTTACTTTGTCGCCATGGAGGCCAGGATTAGTGATTTAGAAGTATAGTACCGAATATGATTCATTAGTATCGCGGTACTATACTAGTATACCGTACAACCCTGCTTTTCACATATTATTTTACTGAGCAGCCAGGACGCTAGCCCTACATTGCACCAGGTCATATTTTACTGAGCAGCCAGGACGCTAGTCCTACATTGCACCAGGTCATATTTTACTGAGCAGCCAGGACACTAGTCATACATTGCACCAGGTCATATTTTACTGAGCAGCCAGGACGCTAGCCCTACATTGCACCAGGTCATATTTTACTGAGCAGCCAGGACGCTAGCCCTACATTGCACCAGGTCATATTTCTAGTTCTATGGCCTCCAGCCCAAAGATGAAATGCACTTCAGCTGAACCTGAAGAATTGTTGCCACAGCGCAGTAGTTTCCACTCCATCCTTCATCACACATTCCTAGGTAGTCGCCAGCAGGATCCAGTCCTACATCTGGGCCGCATTTCTACTCGGCAGGTTGACACACTTGCCTCTGTTGCTGCAGTCCAGGCGCACTTGAGGGAAGTAGTAGGTGTGGCAGGATGTGGTGGCGTCCGCTTTGCCCTGAAAGGGACTGGGCTCGCCGGGGTGCGCCGGGTCCGTCTGGTCGCCCTGAGGCCGGCCGGCCGAGTCCGGTTCCTTGCAGAGCGACTCTGGGT
>NC_084733.1:89293368-89308368 GCF_033978785.1 Entelurus aequoreus
GGCTGGACAGGACAGAGAAAATAGATGTATAACATTTGACTGTTGTAATGTGCATAACAGACCAGTAGGGGGTGTGAGTGAACGCATGCACCAATGACACGTCTGCATGTGTGCATGTGACTTAGGAATGTGAGTAATAAAGTAGTAAATGTCCGGGTGTTGTTGTCTTTAGTAGTGACATACTTGTACATGCCTGGACTCAACATGGACCTGGTCCAAGGACTTCTGACTGACACATTCCAAGGTGCTGGTGTCATGTACAGTCGTGTCTCATAAAAGTAGTCCACTTTAGAGTAGTCGCTGTACAGCTGGTGCAGCGGTGCTACTGTACGTGAGGTAGTGTCATGCCCACCTGTCCCGTGCCAGCTTGTGTCTGGCCCCCCTGAGTCCTCGGCCCCTTCCGGCTCTCCTCAGCTCCACGGACGAGAGCAGCAGCAGCACCGAGGCGTAGACCACTACGGAGCTCACGTGCATGATGGAGTCGCTGGTCTTCTGGTCTCTGAAGGCCTGGGCAGACAACAAAGTGGAGTTTTGGACGGATCCACGACAAGAGTGGGACTTGAAATACGGCGGAGGCAAAACGGGTCAAAGGGCGAGTGTTAGCAATCATTGATGGACTCCAGCTGTGCTTTCATAAAAGATCTATTTTTAGACACGTACTCAGCTGGAAATGCTGCCACGTGGCAACACAAGTATTGGGACACAGGGAGAAGGATAATACTTCCAGGAATTCCCGGGTTTTTTTCAAACCCTTTTTTCACCCGACGACTCCTTCCACATTTTTCAACCCACTTCAATCGTTCCACCATCAAAACACTTTTAATCAGGACAAAAAAAACGAAGGTTTTCCCGAAATTCCAGGAAATTCCGTAACGCCAGTTCTCAATTAAAAATGTCACTACTTCAACATTTCTCCACCGATTTGAAAAATTCCAACACCAACCATTTCAACTCGTTCAGAACATTCAAATGTTTGAGCATTTTCAAAAAATGTCGAGCTTTTCCCGAAATTTCCAAGAATTCCCAGTTTTTAGGGACATTTCAAAATGAATTTTCCATTTTCCAACTTCCACCATTTCCACATTTAAACCGATTCAAACCATTCCACCTTCAACACATTCCTCTCATCCTGGTTGCAAAGCTGAAACTTAAAGGAGTTCAAAAAAATGTCCAGTAATTCCCGTTTTTCAAACCCTTTTTTTACCCTTTTTTCTGTTGACTACTCTTTCCCCACATTTTTCAACCCACTTCAACCGTTCCACCGTAAAAACACTCTTAATCAGGACAAAAAAACGAAGGTTTTCCCGAAATTCCAGGAATTCCGTAATGCCAGTTCTCAATTAAAAATGTCACTACTTCAACATTTCTCCACCGATTTGAACAATTCCAACACCAACCATTTCAACTCATTCAAAATATTTTAGCATTTTCAAAAAAAATTCCAGCTTTTCCCGAAATTCCCAAATTTCCAATAATTCCCAGTTTTTAAGGAAATTTCAAAATGAATTTTCCATTTTTCAAACTTCCACATTTAAACCAATTCCAACAATTCCACCTTCAACATATTCCACCATCCTGGACATTCAAACTATCATTTTTCCAAGTTCAAACATTTTCCAGTAATTCCCGTTTTTTCAAACCCTTTTATGGCCCTTTTTTCGGTAGACTAAAAAGTTTTTTTTTTAACTGGAAAATTTCCCGGTTTTCCCAAAATTCCAGGAATACCATAATGCCATTTCTCAATTAAAAATGTTACTACTTCAACATTTCTCGACCGATTTGAAAAATTCCAACACCAACCATTTCAACTCGTTCAGAACATTCAAATGTTTGAGCATTTTCAAAAAAAATTCCAGCTTTCCCCGAAATTCGCAAATTTCCAAGAATTCCTAGTTTTTAGGGATATTTCAAAATTAATTTTCCATTTTTCCAACTTCCATCATTTCCACATTTCAACCGATTCCAACCATTCCACCTTCAACATATTCCACCATCCTGGACATTCAAACTATCATTTTTCCAAGTTTAAACATTTTTCCAGAAATTCCCGGTTTTTCAAACCCTTTTTAGACCATTTTTTCTGTAGACTAAAAAGTTGTTTTTTGAACTGAAAATTCCAGGAATGCCATTTCTCAATTACTTAGTTACTACTTCAACATTTCTCAACCGATTCGAAAAATTCCAACACCAACCATTTCAACTCATTCAGAACATTCATAATGTATAAGCATTTTCAAAAAAAAATTCAGATTTTCTCGAAATTCCCAAATTTCCAATAATTCCCAGTTTTTAAGGAAATTTCAAAATTAATTTTCCATTTTTCAAACTTCCACCATTTCCACATTTCAACCGATTCCAACCAAAATTTCCAGTAATTCCCGTTTTTCAAACCCTTTTTTCACCCTTTTTTCTGTCGACTACTCTTTCCCCACATTTTTCAACCCACTTCAACCGTTCCACCGTCAAAACACTCTTAATCAGGACAAAAAAACGAAGGTTTTCCCGAAAATTCCAGGAAATTCCGTAATGCCATTTCTCAATTAAAAATGTTACTACTTCAACATTTCTTGACCGATTTGAAAAATTCCAACACCAACCATTTCAACTCATTCAGAACATTCAAAATGTTTTAGCATTTTCAAAAAAAATTCCATCTTTTCTCGAAATTCCCAAATTTCCAATAATTCCCAGTTTTTAAGGAAATTTCAAAATGAATTTTCCATTTTTCAAACTTCCACCATTTCCACATTTAAACCAATTCCAACCATTCCACCTTCAACATATTCCACCATTCTGGACATTCAAACTATCATTTTTCCAAGTTCAAAACATTTTCCAGTAATTCCCGTTTTTTAAAACCCTTTTATGGCCCTTTTTTCGGTAGACTAAAAAGTTGTTTTTTTTTAACTGGAAAAATTCCCGGTTTTCCCGAAATTCCAGGAATACCATAATGCCATTTCTCAATTCAAAATGTTACTACTTCAACATTTCTCAACCGATTTGAAAAATTCCAACACCAACCATTTCAACTCATTCAGAACATTCACATGTTTTAGCATTTTCAAACAAAAATTCCCAGTTTTTAGGGACATTTTCCCCATTCACAATGAATTGGCCATTTTTCAAACTTCCACCATTTCCACATTTCAACCGATTCCAACCATTCCACCTTCAACATATTCCACCATCCTGGACATTCAAACTATCATTTTTCCAAGTTCAAATTTTCTTCCAGTAATTCCCGTTTTTTTCACACCATTTTTTGACCCTTTATTCTGTAGACTACTCCACCCACATTTTTCAATTAAAATGTTAGTATGTAAACATTTCTGGACCGTTTTGAAAAATTCCAACACCAAACATTTCATCTCATTCCGAACATTTAAGTTTTTTTTACCATTTGCAAAAAAATTCCCTGTTTTCCCACAATTTCCAATTTTTTTTATGAAATTCCCATTAAAATGAATGGGACATTTTTCAAAATTCCACAACTCCTACATTTTTCATCCAATTCAAACCGTTCCAACTTCAAAATATTCCGCCTGTTCAGGAATGACGTGCTCTCCTTCAACAATTCTAAAACATTTCCCGGATTTCCTAGAATTCCCAGTTTTTAGGGACATTTTCCCCATTAAAAATGAATTGGCCATTTTCAAACTTCCACCATTTTCACATTTTTCAACCAATTCCAACCATTCCACCTTCAACATATTCCACCATCCTGTACATTCAAACTATCATTTTTCCATGTTCAAATTTTCTTCCAGTAATTTCCGTTTTTTTCAACCCCTTTTTTCTGTAGACTACTCCTCCCACATTTTTCAACCCACCTCAAGCGTTCCACCGTCAAAACATTCTTCTTAATCAGGACAAAAAACTAAGTTGTTTTTTGAACTGGAAAAATTCCCCGGTTTTCTCGAAATTCCAGGAATTCCGTACTGCCATTTCTCAATTGAAAATGTTACTACTTCAACATTTCTCGACCGATTCGAAAAGTTCCAACAACAACCAACTGATTCAGAAATTTCTAATGTTTTAGCATTTTCAAAAAAATTCCAGCTTTTCCCGAAATTCCTAAATTTCCATGAAATTCCCGTTGAAATGAGTGGGACATTTCTCAAAGTTCCACAACTCCTAAATTTTTCATCTGATTCAAACCGTTCCAACCTCAAAAATATTCAGCCTGTTCAGGAATGACAATTTGAAAAAACTTCCCAAATTTCCAACAATTCCCAGTTTTTAGGGACATTTTCCCCATTCAAAATGAATCGGCCCTTTTCAAACTTCCACCATTTCCACATTTTTTAACCGATTCAAACCATTGCACCTTCGACATATTCCACAATTCCATCATTTTTCCAAGTTAAATTTTTTTCCAGTAATTCCCGTTTTTTCAAAACCCTTTTTTGACACTTTTTTCTGTAGACTACTCCTCCCACATTTTTTAACCCACTTCAAGCGTTCCACCGTCAAAACATTCTTCTTAATCAGGACAAAAAACAAAGTTGTTTTTTGAACTGGAAAAGTTCCCGGTTTTCCAGAAATTCCAGGAATTCCGTAATACCATTTCTCAATTAAAATGTTACTATTTCAACATTTCTCGACCGTTTTGAAAAATTCCAAAACCAACCATTTCAACTCATTCAGAACATGTACGTTTTACCATTTGCAAAAAAATTCCCTGTTTTTCCAGAATTCCCAATTTTGTATGAAATTCCCATTAAAATGAATGGGACATTTTTCAAAATTCCACAACTCCTACATTTTTCAACCAATTTAAACCGTTCCAACTTCAAAATATTCAGCCTGTTCAGGAATGATGTGCTCTCCTTCAACAATTCTAAAACATTTCCCGGATTTCCTAGAATTCCCAGTTTTTAGGGACATTTTCCCCATTCAAAATGAATTGGCCATTTTCAAACTTCCACCATTTTCACATTTTTCAACCAATTCAAACCATTCCACCTTCAACATATTCCACCATTCTGGACATTCAAACTATCATTTTTCCAAGTTCAAATGTTCTTCCAGTAATTCCCGTTTTTTTCAAACCATTTTTTGACCCTTTATTCTGTAGACTACTCCTCCCACATTTTTCAACCCGTAACACCATTTCTCTATTAAAATGTTAGTACGTCAACATTTCTGGACCGTTTTGAAAAATTCCAAAACCAACCATTTCAACTCATTCAGAACATGTACGTTTTACCATTTGCAAAAAAAATTCCCTGTTTTTCCAGAATTCCCAATTTTGTATGAAATTCCCATTAAAATGAATGGGACATTTTTCAAAATTCCACAACTCCTACATTTTTCAACCAATTCAAACCGTTCCAACTTCAAAATATTCAGCCTGCTCATGAATGATGTGCTCTCCTTCAACAATTCTAAAACATTTCCCGGATTCTCTAAAATTCCCAGTTTTTAGGGACATTTTCCCCATTCAAAATGAACATTCCATTTTTCAAACTTCCACCATTTCCACATTTAAACCGATTCAAACCATTCCACCTTCAACATATTCCACTCATCCTCGCCTGAGGGGATTTTCTGTAAGAGTTATGAGTGTCATGTCAATCCTCTGTAGTAAATCTGTCATATTAGATGAGAAGAGGGCCTTTCCCCAAACTCTTCACAGAGTTGACACGTACAATTGTCTAAAATGTGCTGGAAAGAAGAAAACATGACTCACAGGAGCGTTTACTCAACCCTTTTTTTAACAAACTGATCAGTCAAGGGGCGTGGCTCCATACCTTTGCTGTACGCATACTTACCGTATTTTCCGGACCATAGGGCGCACCGGATTAGAAGGCGTACTGCCAATGAATGCTCTATTTTTTATCTTTATTCATATATAAGGCGCATTAATGGAGTCATTTTATCATTATTTGTTTCAAAATGTAAAAATAATTCCTTGTGGTCCCCAACCTATTTTGCACCACGGACCGGTTTGCAAAAAGTAAACATGGTAGGCTTATAAGCTACTCGGAGCCGGCAGCTACGCAGCAGCTCAGCGCACTATAGCGCACAAGCTAGACATGGGCAATGGGTGTCCTTCATTGAACAAAATTGCAGTCTAAAACATTTGCCAATATAAACAAGTCATTATATTACAGGTACAAAGTCTCCAAGGCCGAAGCATATTAGACGGTATCCAGTAAAAAACGTGTCCGCATCATTCTATGTACTGCATCAGGTGTCGCCAAAAACATTTACCGCTCCAACATTTGTTAAAAGCACTTTATATTGAGTAAACAATCTCAAAGTGCTACAGTGTATTAAAAATAATAATAATAATAATAAAAAGATAATAAATAAATAAATAAAAATAAAAAGTACAACAGCCAAATAGCTATAACTAGTATGCATATATCTAAAAAAAAAAAGGCTTTTTTAAAAGGAAGGGTTTTTAAGCCTTTTTTAAAAGCATCCACAGTCTGTGGTGCCCTCAGGTGGTCAGGGAGAGCGTTCCACAGACTGGGATATAACTAGTATGCATACATCTAAAAAAAGGCTTTTTTAAAAAGAAGGGTTTTTAAGCCTTTTTTAAAAGCATCCACAGTCTGTGGTGCCCTCAGGTGGTCAGGGAGAGCGTTCCACAGACTGGGATATAACTAGCATGCATATATCTATAAAAAGGCTTTTTTTAAAAGAAGGGTTTTTAAGCCTTTTTTAAAAGCATCCACAGTCTGTGGTGCCCTCAGGTGGTCAGGGAGAGCGTTCCACAGACTGGGAGCGGCGGAGCAGGTATATCTGATACCTGCCGACAGTCCAGGGCCAGGTTCTTACACACCTAATTTCTTGCTGGTAAAGAACCAAACCGTATTTTTGGGAAACGAAGGAGGTCTAACCCAGTTTGATTGTGTCCCCGTTGTTTTGCTGTAGCCAAAGACGCTAGCACAGTTGTTTACTAACTAGCCTGGCCTTTTTGTTGCAGGCGAATGCAGAAATCTCCAAGAGCTCAACGTGTCAGAGTGCTTTAATATCACTGTAAGTAAAACTCCGTTGAACTCGATGAATGTTGCAATGCTGAAGTTGAACTGAAATGCTGACAGAATGTAGTATGAATATAAGAATAGTTTGAATGTTGAAGAGTTTGAATTTCCAGGAAAACCAGAATTTGGTTTGGAACTTGGGAAAGTGTTAGTTAGAATGTCCAGGATGAGTGGAATGTGTTGATGTTGGAATGGTTTGAATAGGTTGAGAAATGTGGGAATTGTGCAACTTGGAAAAATGTCCCATTCATTTCTATGGGAAAATCCTGGAAATCCGGGAATTTTTTTTTTAAATTATTGAAGGAGAGCACATAATACATGAACAGGCTGAATATTTTGAAGTTGGAACGGTTTGAATCGGATACAAAATGTGGAAGTTGTGGAACTGTGAGAAATGTCCCACTCATTTCAATAGGAATTTCATGGAAATTTGGGAATTTTCGGGAAAAGAGGGATTTTTTTTTTGGAAATGCTAAAAAAACAAAACAAAACTTGAATGTTCTGAATGAGTTGAAATGGTTGGTGTTGGAATTGTTCAAATCTGTCGAGAAAATTTGAAGCAGTAACATTTTTAATTGAGAAATGGTATTACGTCATTCCTGGAATTTCGGGAAAACCTTTGTTTTTTGTCCTGATTAAGAGGAATGTTTTGACGGTGGAAGGGTCGATGTGGGTTGAAAAATGTGGGAGGAGTAGTTGACAGAAAAAAGGGTTAAAAAAAGGGTTTGAAAAAACAGGAATTCCTGGAATTTTTTTTTTACTTGGAAAAATATAAGTTTGAATGTGCAGGATGAGTGGAATATGTTGAAGGTGGAATGGTTTGAATCGGTTAAAAAATGTGGAAATGGTGGAAGTTTGAAAAATGGCCAATTCATTTTGAATGGAGAAAATGTCCCTAAAAACTGGAAATTCTAGGAAATCCAGGAAATGTTTTGAATTGTTGAAGGAGATCACACAATTCCTGAACATGCTGTATATTTTGAAGTTGGAACGGTTTGAATTAGATGAAAAATGTAGGAGTTGTGGAATTTTGAAGAATATACTACTCATTTCAATGGGAATTTCATAAATATCCCGGGAAAAGCGGGATTTTTTTAGAAAATGGTAAAAAACTTGAATGGTCTGAATGAGTTGAAATGGTTGGTGTTGAAATTTTTCAAATCGGTGGAGAAATGTTGAAGTAGTAACATGTTGAATTGTATTACGGAATTCCTGGCATTTCGGGAAAACCGGGAATTTTTTGTCCTGATTAAGAGGAATATTTTCACGGTGGAACGGTTGAAATGCTTTGAAAAATGTGAAAAGAGTAGTGGAACTTAAGGGGGGGAAATAGGTTACCAAAAAACTTGAATTCCTGGAAATTTGTTGAATGTGGAAAAATGGTAGTTTGAATGTCCAGGATGAGTTGAATGTGTTGAAGTTGGAATGGTTTGAATTGGTTGAAGAATGTGGGAATCGTGGAAGTTTGAAAAATGGCCAATTTATTTTAAATTGGGAAAATTTAAAAAAAATAAAAAATAAAAATGAATTATGGGAAATCCGGGAATTTTTATTAGAATTGTTGAAGTAGAGCACACAATTCCTGAACAGGCTGAATATTTTGAAGTTGGAACAGTTTGAATCAGATGAAAAATGTGGGAGTTGTGGAACTTTGAAGAATGTCCCATTGATTTCTATGGGAATTTGAGAAAAAATTGGGAATTTCGGGAAAAGCGGGAATTTCTTTAAAAGTTGTAAAAAAAACTTCAATGTTTTAAATTACTTGAAATGGTTGGTGTTGAAATTTTTCAAATCAGTGGAGAAATGTTGAAGTAGTAACATGTTGAATTGAGAAATGGTATTACGGAATTCCTGGAATGTTGGGAAAACTGGGAATTTTTCCAGTTCAAAAAACAACTTTATTTTTTGTCCTGATTAAGAGGAATGTTTTGACGGTGGAACAGTTGAAATGCGTTGAAAAATGTGTAAGGAGTAGTCGCCAGAAAAAAGGGTGGAAATAGAGCTTTGGAAAACAGGAATTCTGGAAAATCCTGGAATTTTTTTGAACTAGGAAAAATGATAGTTTGAATTTCCAGGATGGCGGAATGTGTTGAAGGTGGAATGGTTTGAATAGGTTGAAAAATGTGGAAATGGTGAGAGTCTGAAAAATGGCCAATTCATTTTGAATGGGAAAAATGTCCCGGAAAACCTGGAATTCTGGGAAATCTGGGAATTTTGGGAATTAGTCAAATGAAAGCCTGCGATTCCCGAACAGGCTGAACAGTTTGAAGTTAGAACGCTTTGAATCAAGTGAAAAATGTGGAAAGTAGAGCGCGCCAAAATCTGCAGAAGAAGAATGCTAAGTTGAATAAATAGATGAATGTTGGTGCAGAAAAGCATGTGTGAATGTTTCGGAGCGTTCACACAATAACGGCCGTTGTTTTGATGTTGAGATCCCGCCTCCACAGACGTGGTCACAGCTGTGCATGAAATGTGTCGTCCCTGGCAGGACGCCATGATCCAGTCCATCGTGGAGGGCTGCAACTGCCTGCTCTACATGAACATCTCCAGCACTCTCCTGACGGACCTCAGCCTCAAGGAACTCTCCAGGTAAACAATCATCATCATCATCATCATCCCCTCCTGGAGCCTTGCCCTCCACTTCCCAGAATCACCCTTCTTTGGTGCGCTTTTTCCAAACGTGCAGCCCAGCTCTGGTGCTTTCACGTGTGAGAGCGACACGGCCAAGATTTAGGGGAACAGATGTGGCGCGCTGAATAGAGCGTGAACGCCAAAGCCGGCATGATGATGCAAATATTCTCTCCTTTCCCAAACCAACACAAAGTTGGAGCACGCAATTGTAAGATAATAATGATAATAATAATAGATTTTATTTGTAAATTGAGCAAACAACCTCAAAGTGTATTGAAAAAAATATATATAATAAAAAGATAATAAAAAAACAGATGCCTAATAGCTAGAACTAGTATGCATACATCTATAAAAAGGCTTTTTTTTTTTTAAAAAGAAGGATTCTTAAGCCTTTTTTAAAAGCATTCACAGTCTGTGGTGCCCTCAGGTGGTCAGGGAGAGCGTTCCACAGACGGGGAGCGGCGGAGCAGAAAGCCCGGTCTCCCATAGTTCGTAGCTGGATGGAGAAGACTAAAAGGGGTTTCACTTTATGTTGCTGGTAAAAAATACGGTTGTAGTAGTAGGCTAAAGTTAAATTACTTAGTATGCACTATTTAAAGGGGCAGAGCTTTAAGAGACATTTTAGCTTTTATATTTTTATAAGATATATTTTTTGTAAGAACCACAATTAATAAATATATTTCGGTGAATAACGTATTGTTCAAATCTGTATATAAATATGTACATAAAGTGTTGTAATTATATTGTAAAATGGATGGGTGGACGTTTAAAACAAAACTGTTATTATTCATTAGTAAGTATACATTTTTTGAGCCTTTTTAGAGAAAATCATACCATTGTAGTAAATTATGCAAATTACTCCATGATGTCATGGTGGCCACGCCCCCACCGCCACAGGTATCTCGGCAGTTTATGGGAAACACTGTCTTCCTGTTTATATGAATAATTAATCATGATGCACACAAAGGGTTAACAAGGAAAAGTCTCCCTGCAGACACTGTCTTCGGTTGGTCTCCATTGAATGTCACAGATGAACAACTTCTAGATTCATGGCTAAATCCTCCTAATATCCAGATGAGAGGCATGATTTTATGGTCTAGGATAACTTCCGACGAGCCGAGACGCGATGACGTTCACGGTAAAGCAGCAGAGGGCTACTTAGCTGCGTGCTACCAATCCGCCGCTAAAAAATTGTTGGTCTGCGTTAGCGCTCGTAATAACAACATCGCTAATATTTGGTGAATATTCAGGGCACGATATGTATAAAGAGTATTGTTGGCAGGTTTTGGATTGTTAATTAGAGGGTTTTGTGGGTAAAATAGAGAGCCTCCTTTGACTTTTTATGTATTTATTTATTTAACAATAATAATAATAATAGATTTTATTTGTAAAAAGCACTTTACATTGAGTAACCATTTCATTTCATTCATGTTTATTTCGAATATGTAGACAAAACAAAAACAACTAATTTTGAAAAAAAACAACAAAAAAGCCATTCAAGAATGAATAACAAAAACAATAATAATAATAATAATAATAATAATAGTAATTAATAAAAAGCAAAAGAAACAAGAAATGAAAATAAACATTAATGTAAACATATCCGAAAAGGATCAAAGTGCTACAGTGTATTAAAAAAATATTATTTTTTTAAAGATAATTTAAAAAAATTAAAACTAGAACAGCCAAATAGCTCAAACTAGTATGCATGTATCTAAAAAAAAAGGCTTTAAAATTTTTTTTTATTATTTAAAGAAGGGTTTTTAAGCCTTTTTTAAAAGCATCCACAGTCTGTGGTGCCCTCAGGTGGTCAGGGAGAGCGTTCCACAGACAACTAAGAATGCATAAAAAAAGAATATTCCCTAGTTCCATGTACATTATTATATTATATTAGCATGTTAACAAATTGCTGTTCTCTTGTTAAACGCCCATAAAAAAACATTTCTTACGCCAAAGCTGGACTTCGTAAAAAAAAAATCTCCAATCTCATTGGAGATTTTGTAATACCTGCTTCAGACATGTTGGTATTCATGTTTTGTCCCACTGAACCGCAGCTACCCCGGGGCACTCATGCAGCCCACCGCCCTTCCATAACCACTCTTTTTCCCCGACAGAAACTGCGTCAACCTCCAGTACCTGAGCGTGGCCTACTGCTACAAGCTGACGGACAAAGGCTTCCAGTACCTGAGCGTGGGGAGAGGCTGTCACAATCTGATCCACCTGGACCTGTCCGGCTGCACCCAGGTCAGTCGTCTGAAATCCAAACGCTCCAACTTGTTTCTGGCCGCACTCAAAAAGTGAGCTGGGATCTGAAAAGAAGGGAGGGAGGGATGGAGGGATGGAGGGAGGGAGGGAGGGTCTGAGTAAGCCCCCAGGCCGACCCACCATGTGCTCACAACAACAAGGAGGGGGCGGGGTCATGTTGCTTCCAGATGTATGTTTTCATTTATGGGAAAGTGTGAGGAGCAAACGGGATGACTCACATTCCTGTCCTCCATCTTGGCCCCTGTAGGTGAGCGTGACTGGCTTCAGCTTCATCTCCAAGGCGTGCTCCTTCCTCAAAGAGATCGTGATCAACGACTTGGACCAGCTGTCCGATAACTGCGTCTCCGTGAGTCTCCTTGAAGGGTCGCCATGTGGACCATAGCCATGGCTGTGGATCTTCTGAGGCCCATGGTCTCGTAAATGTTTACTAATCATTCTATATTACTCTATATTAGTCCATATTACTGTATATTATTCTATATTACTGTATATTACTCTATATTAGTCTATATTACTGTATATTAGTCCATATTACTGTATATTAGTCTATATTACTGTATATTAGTCCATATTACTCTATATTAGTCTATATTACTGTATATTAGTCTATATTACTGTATATTATTCTATATTACTGTATATTAGTCTATATTACTGTATATTAGTCCATATTACTGTATATTATTCTATATTACTGTATATTACTCTATATTAGTCTATATTACTGTATATTATTCTATATTACTGTATATTAGTCTATATTACTGTATATTAGTCCATATTACTGTATATTATTCTATATTACTGTATATTAGTCTATATTACTCTATATTAGTCCATATTACTGTATATTAGTCTATATTACTGTATATTAGTCCATATTACTGTATATTGGTGTAAATTACTGTATATTAGTCCATATTACTGTATATTAGTCCATATTACTGTATATTATTATATATTACTGTATATTAGTCCATATTACTGTATTTTAGTCTATATTACTGTATATTAGTCCATATTACTGTATATTATTCTATATTACTGTATATTAGTCTATATTACTCTATATTAGTCTATATTACTCTATATTAGTCCATATTACTGTATATTAGTCTATATTACTGTATATTAGTCCATATTACTGTATATTGGTGTAAATTACTGTATATTAGTCCATATTACTGTATATTAGTCCATATTACTGTATATTATTATATATTACTGTATATTAGTCCATATTACTGTATATTAGTCTATATTACTGTATATTAGTCCATATTACTGTATATTAGTCCATATTACTGTATATTAGTCTATATTACTCTATATTAGTCTATATTACTGTATATTATTCTATATTACTGTATATTAGTCTATATTACTGTATATTAGTCCATATTACTGTATATTCTATATTACTGTATATTAGTCTATATTACTGTATATTAGTCCATATTACTGTATATTATTCTATATTACTGTATATTAGTCTATATTACTGTATATTAGTCCATATTACTGTATATTAGTCTATATTACTGTATATTAGTCCATATTACTGTATATTAGTCTATATTACTGTATATTAGTCCATATTACTGTATATTAGTCTATATTACTGTATATTAGTCCATATTACTGTATATTAGTCTATATTACTGTATATTAGGGGTGTAGGGAAAAAAAAAGATTTTCGAATGAATTGCGATTCTTATTAGTAACGATTCTTAATTGATTAAAATAATAAAAAATCCATCTAAAATATATATACATACATTATATATATATATATATGTATATATTAAAAATCATTCTATATTACTGTATATTAGTGGTGTAGAATTTTTTTTTCCCCAAATGAATTGCAATACTTTTTAAAATAATTGTTAATCAATTAAAAAAAAATCCAAAATCGATCTAAAAAAATTATAATATATATATATATTTTTTTAGATCGACTTTTGATTTTTATATATATATATATATATTGCGATTCTTATTTGTAACGATTCTTAATTGATTAAAATAAAAAATCCATCTAAAATATATATACATACATTATATATATCGATCTAAAAAAAAAAAATATATATATATATACAATTTTTTCTTTTAGATCGATTTTTGATTTTTTATATATATATATATATATATATATTTTATTTGTATTATTTTTTTAAGATCGATTTTTGATTTTTTAAAATTGATTAACAATATATATATATATATAAATATATATATATATATATTTTTTTTTTAAGATCGATTTTTGATTTTTTTTTAATTGATTAACAATATATATATATATAAATATATATATATATATATTTTTTTAAGATCGATTTTTGATTTTTTAATTGATTAACAATTATTTAAAAAAGTATTGCAATTCCATCCATCCATTTTCTACCATTTGTCCCTTTTTGGGGTCGCTGGAGCCTATCAGCTGCATTTGGGTCATTCGGGAAAAAAAAAACTCTACACCACTAATATACAGTAATATAGAATGATTTGTAATATATACATATATATATATATATATATAATGTATGTATATATTTTGGATGGATTTTTTATTATTTTAATCAATTAAGAATATTATATATATATATATTATAAATTATTCTATATTACTGTATATTAGGGGTGTCAAAAAAAATCGATTTTTAATTTTTTTTTATATGAATTTATTAAATAAATTCATATAAAAAATTAAAAAAAGATTTTCGAAGTAATTGCGATTATTTGTCACGATTCTTAGTTGATTAAATTTTTTAAAAAATCGATCTAAAAAATATATATATACATATATATATATTGTGTATATATATATATTGTGTATATATATATGTATATATATATATATATATATATATATATATATATATATATATATATATATATATATATATATAACAACTCATTCAATATTAGTGAATATTAGGGATGTAAAATAAAAAATGAAAAATGAATTGAGATTCTTATTTGTAACAATTCCTAATTGATTAAAAAAATCAAATCGATCTAAAATTATATGTATATATATTATGTATATATATATATATATAAAGAATTGGACCATACGTGGCGTGCAGGTGAGGACATG
>NC_084733.1:89313368-89315868 GCF_033978785.1 Entelurus aequoreus
TTGATGCCTGCAACATGTTTAAAAAAAGCTGGCACAAGTGGCAAAAAAGACTGAGAATGTTGAGGAATGCTCACCAAACACTTATTTGGAACATCCCACAAGGTGAACGGGCTAATTGGGAACAGGTGGGTGCCATGATTGGGTATAAAAAGCAGCTTCCATGGAATGCTCAGTCCTTCACAAACAAGGACGGGGCGAGGGTCACCACTTTGTCGACAAATGCCTGAGCAAATTGTTTAAGGACAACATTTCTCAACCAGCTATTGCAAGGAATTTAGGGATTTCACCATCTACAGTTCGTAATATCATCAAAAGGTTCAGAGAATCTGGAGAAATCACTGCACGTAAGCCATGATATTACGCACCTTGGATCCCTCAGGCGGTACTGCATCAAAAAGCGACATCAGTGTGTAAAGGATATCACCACATGGGCTCAGGAACACTCCAGAAAACCACCGTCAGTAACTACAGTTGGTCGCTACATCTGTAAGTGCAATTTAAAACTACTACTATTTATCAACAACACCCAGGAACGCTGCCGGCTTCGCTGGGCCCGAGCTCATCTAAGATGGACTGATGCAAAGTGGAAAAGTGTTCTGTGGTCTGACGAGTCCACATTTAAAATTGTTTTTGGAAACTGTGGACGTCGTGTCCTCCGGACTAAAGAGGAAAAGAACCATCCGGATTGTTCTAGGTGCTAAGTGTAAAAGCCAGCATGTGTGATGGTATGGGGGTGTATTAGTGCCCAAGACATGGGTAACTTACACATCTGTGAAGGCGCCATTAATGCTGAAAGGTACATACAGCTTTTGGAGCAACATATGTTGCCATCCAAGCAACGTTATCATGGCCGCCCCTGCTTATTTCAGCAAAACAATGCCAAGCCACGTGTTACAACAGCGTGGCTTCATAGTGAAAGAGTGCAGGTACTAGACTGGCCTGCCTGTAGTCCAGACCTGTCTCCCATTGGTGCAATATGAAGGCTAAAATATGAGAAGGGAGACTGTTGAACAACTTAAGCTGTACATCAAGCAAGAATGGGAAATAATTCCACTTCAAAAAATGTGTCTCCTCAGTTCCCAAACCTTTACTGAGTGTTGTTAAAAGGAAAGGCCATGTAACACAGTGGTAAAAATGCCCCTGTGACAACTTTTTTGCAATGTGTTGCAGCCATTAAATGCGAAGTTCATGATTATTTGAAAAAAACCAACATGTTTCTCAGTGTGAACATGAAATATCTTGTCTTTGCAGTCTATTCAATTGAATATAAGTTGAAAAGGATTAGCAAATCATTGTATTCTCTTTTTATTTACCATTTACACAGCGTGCCAACTTCACTTGGTGGTGTGAAATGTTCCGAGAGGCTCGATGGAGTGAAATGACCCGGAGAACAATGATCGTATGAAAACACCAACCTGATGGCGGATGTCTGCTTTTGAGGAAGAAGTAGAGGAGGAAGGAATGAAGGGAAGGAAAGAAGGAGCGAATGAAGGAAGAAATTAGTGCAGAAAGGAAAGAAAGTAAAAAGGAAGGCAGGGAAGGAAAGAATGAAGGAGAAAAAGAAAGAGTGACGGAAGTAAGAAAGGAGGGGACAATGAATGAAGGAAGGACAGAAAAAAGGAGAGAATGAAAGAAGGGAAGACAAGGAGAGAAAGAAGCGTTAATTTGTGTGTTTTTTGGCGACACCTAGTGGACACGATAACTCATTACGTTAAGCTCTTGACGCAACAAGGTGATTGATGCGTACACGCTTGTTACTGAATATTTTCTAACACGCTTCTGCCTTGCAGACTTTGTATGTGTAAGTAATATGCAAATATAATTGATATTTGTTTATTTTGACAAACAACTAAAACTGCAATATTTTTACATTTAAGACACTTATTACACATGTCTATTTGATATATATATATACATATATATATATATTTATAATATATAATAATATATAATAATATAATATAATAATATATAATATATATATATTATATTTCCTAATACGCTTCTGCCGTGCAGACTTTGTATGTGTAAGTAATATGCAAATATAATTGATATTTGTTTATTTTGACAAACAACTAAAACTGCAATATTTTTACATTTAAGACACTTATTACACATGTCTATTATATATATATAATATACAGTACATATATATTTTTATATATATATGCATATATATATATATATATATATATTATAATATAATAATATATAATATAGTAATAATAATATAATAATAATATATATATATAATATATATATTATATTTTCTAATACGCTTCTGCCGTGCAGACTTTGTATGTGTAAGTAATATGCAAATATAATTGATATTTGTTTATTTTGACAAACAACTAAAACTGCAATATTTTTACATTTAAGACACTTATTACGCATGTCTATTATATATATATATATATATATATATATAAATAATAATATACAGTACATATATATTTTTATATATATATGTGTATATATATATGATAATATAATAATATAT
>NC_084733.1:89320868-89425868 GCF_033978785.1 Entelurus aequoreus
AATACCCAGAACCCCTTGCAGCACTAACTCTTCCGGGACGCTACAATATACACCCGCCTTTTGACCACGACTGTATACTGTGATGCTTTGCTCATATGTTGATGAATGTGCATTGTCCTCATCAAATAAAGCTACCTACTAATGACATCCAAGGCAACAAGTGGACTAGTTTCTCCTTCCTTCTCCCCTCAGATGACCGACATGGCAGTTCAGTGCCTCTCAAGCGGCGGTCAGTACCTGCGGGAGTTGGACGTGAGCGGCTCCCTCTTCACCGACCGCGCCATCAAATACATCGAGAGGCTCTGCCCGCCGCTGTCTTCCGTCATCATGAACGACTGCAACGGCATCTCAGAGTGAAGAAAAACATCTTGAATGGAACGCATCGTCCTCCACCGCTAACGTTAATGTGTGTGTGTGTGTGTGTTGGCAGGGCGGGGGCCATGAGGTTGCAGCCGCACGTGCAGCACTGGGAGTACAGCAACGACCAGACCAACCTATGGCTTCGGTGAAGCAGTGCAGGAGAGCCAGACTTAAACTCCCCTTCAGCCAATCAGAGCATTGCTCAACAGTTACATTCCACAGCTCCCAGTCTGTGGAACGCTCTCCCTGACCACCTGAGGGCACCACAGACTGTGGATGCTTTTAAAAAAGGCTTAAAAACCCTTCTTTTTAAAAAAGCCTTTTTATAGATATATGCATACTAGTTCTAGCTATTAGGCTGTTCTAGTTTTTATTTTTTTAATTATCTTTTTATTATTTTTATTTTTTTTCAATACACTGTAACACTTGGAGGTTGTTTGCTCAATGTAAAGTGCTTTCTACAAATAAAATGTATTATTATTATTAAAATCTATTATTACAAATCACTCGGAATTCAATGTACCGTATTTTCCGGACTATAAGGCGCACTTAAAATCATTTCCCCCCCTCAAAACTCAACAGTGCGCCTTATGTACGGAATCAATCTGGTTCTGCTTACCGACCTCGAAGCAATTTTATTTGGTACATGGTGTAATGGTAATGATAAGTGTGACCAGTAGATGGCAGTCACACAAGAGATACGTGTAGACTGCACTATGATGTTAGAATAATTATGTGTAAGTTATCACACAACTCTTATGCTTAAAAGGCCGTTGCTATAGTTATTATTAGGGATGTCCGATAATGGCTTTTTTGCAGATATTCCGATATTGTCCAACTCATAATTACCGATACCGATATATACAGTCGTGGAATTAACACATTATTATGCCTAATTTGGACAACCAGGTATGGTGAAGATAAAGTCCTTTTAAAAAAAATTAAATAATATAAATAAATATTGAATAAAAAAGAAAGTAAAACAATATAAAAACAGTTACATAGAAACTAGTAATGAATGAAAATTAGTAAAATTAACTGTTAAAGGTTAGTACTATTAGTGGAGCAGCAGCACGCACAATCATGTGTGCTTACGGACTGTATTCCTTGCAGACTGTATTGATATATAATGTAGGAAGCAGAATATTAATAACAAAAGGAAACAACCTTTTTATGTGAATGGGGGGAGGGAGGTTTTTTGGCTTGGTGCACTAATTGTAAGTGTATCTTGTGTCTTTTATGTTGATTTAGTATTAAAAAAAAAATTACAATTTTTTTTTTTTATTTCTTGTGCGGCCCAGTACCAATCGATCCACGGACCGGTACCGGGCCACGGACCGGTACCGGGCCGCGGCCCGGTGGTTGGGGACCACTGATCTAATGCGTTACTATGGTCATCTAATGAGTTACGGTCATCTAATGAGTTACTATGGTCATCTAAGTCAGTGGTCCCCAACCACCGGGCCGCGGCCCGGTACCGCTCCGTGGATCGATTGGGACCGGGCTGCACAAGAAATTAAAAAATACAATTTTTTTATTTTTTTTTTAATAAATCAACATAAAAAACACAAGATACACTTACAATTAGTGCACCAACCCAAAAAACAGTCCGTAAGCACACATGATTGTATTTTTTTATGCCAAAAAAATAAATAAATTTTAAAAAAAAAATACCATACCCCCCCGACCCCCCCGGTCCGTGGGAAAAATGTTCAAGCGTTGACCGGTCCGCAGTTACAAAGAGGTTGGGGACCACTGATCTAAGTCACAGCAGCTCAGACGAGGCACCAAGCACTGTGGGTGGGGAGTGTTTCCACAGAGTTTCCAGAGCCTGAAATGCGGGTGTCAGGGACAGACGCGGAAGGAGATTTTTACAACAAAGTTCTAAAGCTTAGTGATGTATCAGATATATCAGATTGTAGGTGGGGTTTTTTTTTTTAGCCTTTGCGTTCATATTTCACTGTGTTTGTTGCAATTCTCTTGATTGTAAAATATGTGGATGGAGAGGGGTGTTGTCAATATTCGGTGTTTTATCCTTCATAGTTATCATTCTTTATTTTCATGTACATTATGGGTCTCATTCAGTAAAAAAATGTAAAATTCCATTTTTTAAGGTGGTCTGTTAGCATTCAATCAGACATTATTGTGAGGTTTTGTATTAGCGTTCCTAAAAATAGATATACCGGCCCTCAGACACATTTTTTTCCTCTAAATTTGGCCTCGCGAGGCAAAATAATTGCCCAGGCCTGTTATAGACCATCTATAAAAAAGTACTATGCTCTTAAAACACTTAAAAAGGACATAATTGATCATTTGAATGTGACACTTTAATGAATGTCGATATTACTTTCAAATCTGTAAGTGGACCCAGCATCTGCAACAGAATCTTAACATGTTTGTGAAGAAGAACCAAACAAAAACAATCTCACTGGCGGAGGTAATTGTATTATGTATGTTAACACAACAAATGACTTTAAAGTGCATGCCATTGGAAATGTTAGATACAATGTCAAAGACGCAAAATGTGTCATCTTTAAATGTCAACAATCTTCTAGTTGTTGTCATTCGTACTAAACAAATATCATTTCATTAAATGCAAGTTTGAGGGCACACAAGTGTAATTATTGATCATTTATTTGGTGGGCGTGTGCAATGAATAAGAGCTGAGGTTACGTCCCATGCTGGAGGTGCAGGAACGGATGGTCTCTGAGTGAGCTTACTTTTTTTTTTTATCCCCCCAGCTTCAGGGACTCGAACCAGCTTTGTGTCTTCAGGCTGACCGAGCCACTTTTTGTCGTCACTTTGATCCGCTGCGCCGCCGAACTGTCAGTGTTCATGTAGCCTGAGAGTGACGGAGGAGAATGTCAAAAAAGACAAAGAGGATTAACTCAACACTAATTTGGTTGTAGTTTTGTTAGAAAAGTATCGAAATACATTTTGGTGCCGGTACCAAAATATTGGTATCGGGACGCATGTGTGTATTCCTGACACTTCACTTCATACAACACTGAAATAAATTGCAAGAAAAAACACAATACACTTTCATAGCATGGTCACTACTGCCTAGTTTCTCTTGTTATATTCTTATTTTTACGGTTATATTTTTATTTTTGCTTTTTATTTTTATTCTTACTGTAATATTTTCTATTTTATTTCCACTTATACCTCCATTATTTACTTTTTAAATTCAAATCTCAATTCTGGACACTGCTGCTGGAATTAAAATTTTCCTGAAGGAATCAATAAAACAGGCCTGGCCCTAACCAATCTGGCGCCCTAGGCAAGATTTTAGGTGGCGCCCCCCCACATCGGCAGTGAAGTGTATATGCTCACAAGAAACCGAATAGCTTTGTCTTTGACCTTTTTTTTTACTTAAAGAAAGCAAATTAACATATTATATGAGAATGTTATGTTATGATTATCTTTAACCGAATCACAGCAGTGCTCAAATTAAAAAACAGCATTCCCTCTCATGTGATATTGCTTTATTAACATTAATGATGTGCACTTTAACAACTAGGCTTACAACTATACCTAATATATAAAGGGGTGGAAAAGTGACTATTACCTGCAGGGCAAACATTAGCTAGCCAGAAGGCAATAACAATGTCAACAAAAAACACCTGCTTAAAAGATCTAATACAAATGTCCCTGAGGAATGTAAGGTGGGAGTACTGTACTTACCTAACGTTACATTATTATTTTCCATAACAATTTAGCCCCCTCCACAATATTAACCCGACGTTAAAACAGAACTAGCTATTTATTGATTAGCAATTGCCGAATCATGTAACATTAGCTTAATGCTAAAAAGCCAGGTTACTATCACATTCTGTAACAGACAAATAATTTCATGTAGGCTAACGTTACCTCCCTGCTACCTCTGTCTTTTTCTCGTTTCTCCTCTTCTTTTCTCTTTTTTCTTCCCTGGGCACCTGACAGTTTTGGCCGTTTTGACATCTTGTGTTGTAATGTTGTAACAAATAATATTTCTATTAAATAGGCTTTACTTTGCATTTTAATTAATGTGGGATTATTTTTTGTATTTAGAAATAATAGTACCAACTTTTTTTTTTTTTTCCTCCAACATTTGTGGCACTGGCTTGGCGCCCCCTGATGGACGGCGCCCTGAGCATTTGCCTATACGGCCTATGCCACGGGCCGGCCCTGCAATAAAGTACTATCTATAATAATAAATGATAAATGGGTTGTACTTGTATAGCGCTTTTCTACCTTCAAGGTACTCAAAGCGCTTTGACAGTATTTCCACATTTACCCATTCACACACACATTCACACACTGATGGCGGGAGCTGCCATGCAAGGCGCTAACCAGCAGCCATCAGAGGCAAAGGGTGAAGTGTCTTGCCCAAGGACACATCTATCTTTTACACACATTTTAACCAAGTCTTTTCTTGGACAATTCCACAATACAGCAGCAATATAAGTGAGACTTGGATATGGCTACAAGCCTATAAATCAATAATATCACAAAAATGGTCTTACCAGTAACTTGGGTGTGGCTCTCCGTGGTGTTCCTCTGCAGCTGATGCAACGTCATATCACGGCCGATGTGCACCGACGCGCCAGTGAGCTCCACCTCTGCTCTCAGCGAGGACGGCACGCGTACGCACACCGCTCCTACGGAAGAGTCGAGTCGGTAAAAAGGTGCTTAGGACCAGTGTTGGGACTAACGCGTAACGCCGGTAACTAGTAGTCTAACGCGTTATTTTTTTATATTCAGAAACTCAGTTACCGTTACTACATGATGCGTTATTTTACGCTATTTTTTATGTAGTATCGGCTAGAAACAGAAGATCTGATTGTGTTTTATTGGAGCGCTGCGGTGTCGTCCTTCTGAATCTTCCTGCGTCACAAGGGAGAGAAGGGGAGCGCTGTGTGTGGGTGGGGGGTGGTTGGGCGTGTCTGTGTTGACTAACAATACATCATGGCGGAGCTGAAGTCGAGTTTCTTAACATGGAGATATTCTCACTACTTTTCTTTTGTTGAGCACAAAGAGCATTTTAGTTAAATGTAAGTTGTGTCTTGGATCAAATATCCTATCTACTGCCCAAAACAGCAATTCAAATCTGCTGAAACAGCTACAAAAGCAACATGCTTCAACGTAACATGGAGATATTCTCACTACTTTTCTTTTGTCGAGCACAAAGAGCATTTTAGTTAAATGTAAGTTGTGTCTTGGATCAAATATCCTATCTACTGCCCAAAACAGCAATTCAAATCTGCTGAAACAGCTACAAAAGCAACATGCTTCGACGAAGCTCGTAAAGAGAGACACAGACTCCGATGCCACTTTACCTCCACCTAAGGATTTTAACGGAGGACAACATTGATAAGAGCCATTGCAGCGTATGTGCTAGAAGACATGCAGGCTATTTCTACAGTGGAGTCACCCGATTTCAGGCAGCTAATTAGCATGATACCGGCGTCAAACAGCAAATGGCACGGAAAACATTGTCCACGTACCTGGACAGTAGTACATACAAATGGAAAGCGAGCTAAAGAAAACTCTGCTCTGCTCATCATTCAGCACTGAAGGTACACACTCTGTCAATTCTCTTTCATTCTACACTTCTAGAGTGTTTGATTATCACATCACTCTAGATGTATAGACTATGAAGTTCACAATCATAAAGAGGGATCCTAGTGGGCCGGGCCAATATTTCTTTATCTCTAAACTAAAACTGGGGAAATGCATAGAGTGTTCTGGGCTTCAGTACAGTGTTGATCTCCTGAAGACATGATTTTATTTCACAATTCCTTGAGAGAGAAAAAGGCCTGGTTAGGCTTTGTGTATGTAGTGTGTGCCTTCCTTGCTTTACAGCTATGTTGTTATTATGCTGTTTGTTACTTATGGATGTTATGTTGCAGCTATTTAAAATAGTTTTGTCAATTTGTTCTGGCCTGAAATAAATTGGCCCTTTGAAACATATCTTTGTCTTTGTGTGTTGTATGTAGAGCACATTGTTTGTGTGTTGTATGTAGAGCACATTGTTTGTGTGTTGTATGTAGAGCACATTGTTTGTGTGTTGTATGTAGAGCACATTGTTTGTGTGTTGTATGTAGAGCACATTGTTTGTGTGTTGTATGTAGAGCACATTGTTTGTGTGTTGTATGTAGACCACATTGTTTGTGTGTTGTATGTAGAGCACATTGTTTGTGTGTTGTATGTAGAGCACATTGTTTGTGTGTTGTATGTAGACCACATTGTTTGTGTGTTGTATGTAGAGCACATTGTTTGTGTGTTGTATGTAGACCACATTGTTTGTGTGTTGTATGTAGAGCACATTGTTTGTGTGTTGTATGTAGAGCACATTGTTTGTGTGTTGTATGTAGAGTACATTGTTTGTGTGTTGTATGTAGACCACATTGTTTGTGTGTTGTATGTAGAGCACATTGCGTAGCAGAGTTCAGTGATGCAAATGCATGGCAAGTTGATCAACACATTGTATTATTCTCCAGTGCAATAACAGTACTGACATGAAGGCTAAAAGGGCATTAAAAGAAATAATAAGTAACTAAATAGTTACTTTTCACAGTAACGTATTGCTTTTTGGTGTACGTAACTGAGTTACTTTTGAAATAAAGTAACTGTAACTAGTTACTGGTTTTCAGTAACTAACCAAACACAGCTTAGGACACATTGTGGCGTTCTTACCTTCCTGGCTGAGCACCTCGGCGCTTCCTCCGTCTCCCACGTAGACGTCAATGACCCCGGTTTGAGAGGAAACCTTCAAGGAGCCATTTGAACCGTCTGCAACACACACACACACACACACACACATGCTCACCTTTGACACGGGATTACTAGCGTAATGGTGCCATGAGAGGATCTTTACCTATGTGTGTGTCCCCTGATGTGTTCTTCACTGAGGCGTCCCCTTTGCAAACAAGATGACGCACATGAATGCAAAGAGTTAGTCATTCCAGTAAACCATGCAAGAGGACTTGTGTCTCACCAACAGACTTACAGTGGGGCAAAAAAAGTATTTAAGTCAGTCACCAATTGTGCAAGTTCTCCCACTTAAAGGCCTACTGAAAGCCACTACTAGCGACCACGCAGTCTGATAGTTTATATATCAATGATGAAATCTTAACATTGCAACACATGCCAATACGGCCGGGTTAACTTATAAAAATTTCCCGCGAAACTTCCGCTTGAAAACGTCTTTGTATGATGACGTATGCGCGTGACGTCAATGGTTGAAACGGAAGTATTCGGACTCCATTGAATCCAATACAAAAAGCTCTGTTTTCATCTCAAAATTCCACAGTATTCTGGACATCTGTGTTGGTGAATCTTTTGCAATTTGTTTAATGAACAATGAAGACTGCAAAGAAGAAAGCTGTAGGTGGGATCGGTGTAATAGCGGCTGGCTGCAGCAACACAACCAGGAGGACTTTGACTTGGATAGCAGACGCGCTATCCGACGCTAGCCGCCGACCACACGGATGATCGGGTGAAGTCCTTCGTCGCTCCGTCGATCGCTGGAACGCAGGTGAGCACGGGTGTTGGTGAGCAGATGAGGGCTGGCTGGCGTAGGTGGATAGCTAATGTTTTTAGCATAGCTCTGTGAGGTCCCGTTGCTAAGTTAGCTTCGCCAGGCTGGAAAGCATTAACCGTGTAGTTACATGTCCATGGTTTAATAGTATTGTTGATTTTCTGTCTATCCTTCCAGTCAGGGGTTTATTTATTTTGTTTCTATCTGCATTTAAGCCCGATGCTATCACGTTAGCTCCGTAGCTAAAGAGCTTCGCCGATGTATTGTCGCGGAGATAAAAGTCACTGTGAATGTCCATTTCGCGTTCTCGACGCTCATTTTCAAGAGGATATAGTATCCGAGGTGGTTTAAAATACAAATCCGTGATCCACAATAGGAAAAGGAGAGAGTGTGGAATCCAATGAGCCAGCTTGTACCTAAGTTACGGTCAGAGCGAAAAAAGATGCGTCCTGCACTGCACTCTAGTCCTTCACTCTCACGTTCCTCATCCACGAATCTTTCATCCTGGCTCAAATTAATGGGGTAATCGTCGCTTTCTCCGTCCGAATCGCTCTCGCTGCTGGTGTAAACAATGGGGAAATGTGAGGAGTCCTTCAACCTGTGACGTCACGCTACTTCCGGTACAGGCAAGGCTTTTTTTTTTTATCAGCGACCAAAAGTTGCGAACTTTATCGTCGATGTTCTCTACTAAATCCTTTCAGCAAAAATATGGCAATATCGGGAAATGATCAAGTATGACACATAGAATGGATCTGCTATCCCAGTTTAAATTAAAAAATGTCATTTCAGTAGGCCTTCAAGAAGATGAGAGAGGCCTGTCATTTTCATCATAGGTATACCTCAACTATGAGACAAAATGAGAAAAAAAAAATCCAAAAAATCTGTTTGTAAATGATGGTGTAAAATAAGTACCGTATTTTCCGGCGTACAGGGCGATGAATGGTCTATTTTCGATCTTTTTTCATATATAAGTAGCACCGTATTATAAGGCGCATTAAAGGAGTCATTTTTTTTTTTTTTTTTTCTAAATGTAAAAGACTTCCTTGTGGTCTACATAACATGTAATGGTGGTTCTTTGCTCAAAATGTTGCATAGATGATGTTTTACACATCATCTTCAAGCCGCTTTCTGACAGTCGCTTCCGGATGCGCCGTTTTGTGGGCGGGTCTTATTTACACTACCGTTCAAAAGTTTGGGGTCACATTGAAATGTCCTTATTTTTGCAGGAAAAGCACTGTACTTTTCAATGAAGATAACTTTAAACTAGTCTTAACTTGAAAGAAATACACTCTATACATTGCTAATGTGGTAAATGACTATTCTAGCTGCAAATGTCTGGTTTTTGGTGCAATATCTACATAGGTGTATAGAGGCCCATTTCCAGCAACTATCACTCCAGTGTTCTAATGGTACAATGTGTTTGCTCATTGGCTCAGAAGGCTAATTGATGATTAGAAAACCCTTGTGCAATCATGTTCACACATCTGAAAACACTTTAGCTCGTTACAGAAGCTACAAAACTGACCTTCCTTTGAGCAGATTGAGTTTCTGGAGCATCACATTTGTGGGGTCAATTAAACGCTCAAAATGGCCAGAAAAAGAGAACTTTCATCTGAAACTCGACAGTCTATTCTTGTTCTTAGAAATGAAGGCTATTCCACAAAATTGTTTGGGTGACCCCAAACTTTTGAACGGTAGTGTACGTGGCTCACCTTCGACAGCGTCTTCTCCCCGTCATCTTTGTTGTAGCGGTGTAGCGGGCAAGGACGGGAGTGGAAGAAGTGTCAAAAGATGGCGCTAACCGTTTTAATGACATTCAGACTTTACTTCAATCAATAACGGAGCAGCGTCTCCTCATCCGGAAACAACACCAACGGAAATGAGTCCGGTGAAAAACCGTCCGATTGGAACTCTCTAATAACCAAAGTTCCTTGGGTGAATAATGTGAACTCACTACACCGGTATGTTTTAGTGCTTTCATGGTGAGTTTACTGACAGATATAAGTAAGAACTTTACACTACTTTATATTAGAAATGGCAACAGCGGAGGATGAATGTCACATAACAAGAAGATAGAGAAAAAGAAGAAGCTTATCGACTACACGGACTACAAAAGGTGGACGCGCACAATCTTTCAGGACTTATGCAGATCCCAAATACAAATCAGCAGGTACCAGAAGGAAAGAAAAGTTGCTTTTGCATGTGTGGAGGGGGGCGTGGCCTGCGGCGAAGCGGGGTGTGCCAGGACCGGCTTCGAAATCAGCGACAGGTGCGTAGATGGCCCACCTGGGCCTGGTTATCTAATCACCTGTCGCTCTGTTAAAAGGCAGCAGCCGGGAATGGAGAGTTGTTGGGAGTGGGAGTTGGACCTGAAGGAAAAGACAATTGCTGAAAAGCCACAAAAAGACTGTATTTGAAAAAAAAATAGAACGTCATTGTGAATCTGAACTGGACTCTCATGTCGATGCTTGGTGGTCCGAAGAACCCACTGGAGGGCAACCTCCACAATTTGTTGCCCAACTCCCACTCCAACAACTCTCTCCTCCCGTCTGCTGCCTTTTAACAGAGCGACGGGTGATTAGATAACCATCTACGCACCTGTCGCTGATTTCGAAGCCGGTCCTGCCTGGCACACCCCGCTTCGCTGCAGGCCACGGCCCCCCTCCACAGCATAATAATGCAAAACAAAACGCCAGATAATATGTTTTACCTTGATAATACTCCTATGTTGAAGCACAGTACAATAAAGTTAAAGTAAAGTACCAATGATTGTCACACACACACACTAGGTGTGGCGAGATTATCCTCTGAATTTGACCCATCACCCTCACCGCGCCCGGGAATCACTTTTGGTGATTTAACCCCCAATTCCAACCCTTGATGCTGAGTGCCGAGCAGGGAGGTAATGGCTCCCATTTTTATAGTCTTTGGTATGACTCGGCCGGGGGTTTGAACTCCCGACCTACCGATCTCAGGGCGGACACTCTAACCACTAGGCCACTGAGTAGATCCATCAAGCGGTGTGGCTTCATAGCTTACCAAAGTCCGACTAAAACATTTTGATAGATTGAGCGCCGTGTGTAATGTTCTATATTTTCAATGGAACATATCAAATGTTGGTGTTGTTTACTTGAGACATATTGCAGTCTACACGTATCTCTTATGTGTGGCTGCCATCTACTGCTCACACTTATCATTACACCGTGTGCCAAATAAAATTGCTTCGAGGTCGGTAAGCCAAACCAGAATTATTCCGTACATTAGGCGCACTGTCGGGTTTTGAGGAAAAACTGGATTTTAAGTGCGCCTTATAGTCCGGAAAATGCGGTACGTGTTTTATAAAGTCCACAAAGTTGAATGAGCAGGAGGTGTGTGATGTGTGACCGTGTGTTGACTTTAGTTGTTGGTTATAGTCCATTTACACCACGAGTGGGGACAGTTTGTTTGGATTGGGTCATACATTATGATGCTTTCAAGTAAAAGTTATGATCATTGATGCCATCTTCGCCCACTAGAGGGCAGCATTATCACTCCAGTGCAATCCACAGGAAACTGAATTTTGGCCAATTCAGCCTGTGGAGTGATGACGAGCGGCAGTTATCTCACCGTGCACGAGTCCAAGTTCCACGTCCCCCGTGCTGGATGAGATGCAGCTGGACTCGGCATAGATGGCCTTGACCCTCAGACCGCCATGTTCCGTGGAGACCCTCATGGTGGTGCCCTGCAGCTTCTTGACACGAACCGCCTGCGCCGCACAGGCAAGAGTTTATTGGCCACATTTCCAATGCATACTCAGCCAGTCACATGCTGAAGCCGGGCCATCGCTGCCCCCTGGTGTGCGAGCGACAAACAACACTTAACACTGTCTCCGGAAGCGCTGATGTCCACGTTGCCGTGGACGGTGCCCACGCTGACGTCTCCACCCGAGCGCACCTCCACTTGATGACCCTGAAGAAACGGACATGAGGGACTCACTTTATCTGACTTTTACAACTTTGAATTGCGCTCCAGGCAGAAATATGCAGGGTCGGTACACCTTTTCCATGGCCAAATGCTAGCACTTTTTAAAGGACTTTCAAGATCAATTTTCCAGTTTTTCCAGTACCCTTCAAAAGGCGAAAACCAGTGTGAAGCAATCCATAGCCTTGCTGTGTGAGCGCATTGGTGAGGTCACACACGGATTTTGGTGGAGAAGGCCTGGCTCTTAGTCTCCGTTCTGATTAGGGATGTCCGATAATGGCTTTTTGCCGATATCCGATATGCCGATATTGTCCAACTCTTTAATTACCGATACTGATATCAACCGATATATACAGTCGTGGAATTAACACATTATTATGCCTAATTTGGACAACCAGGTGTGGTGAAGATAAGGTACTTTTTAAAAAAATGAATCAAATAAAATAAGATAAATAAATTAAAAACATTTTCTTGAATAAAAAAGAAAGTAAAACAATATAAAAACAGTTACATAGAAACTAGTAATGAATGAAAATGTGTAAAATTAACTGTTAAAGGTTAGTACTATTAGTGGAGCAGCAGCACGCGCAATCATGTGTGCTTACGGACTGTATCCCTTGCAGACTGTATTGATATATATTGATATATAATGTAGGAAGCAGAATATTGACAACAGAAAGAAACAACCCTTTTGTGTGAATGAGTGTAAATGGGGGAGGGAGGTTTTTTGGGTTGGTGCACTAATTGTAAGTGTATCTTGTGTTTTTTATGTGGATTTAATAAAAAAACAACAAAAAAAAAACAAAAAAAAAAAAACGATACTGATAATAAAAAAACGATACCGACAATTTCCGATATTACATTTTAACGCATTTATCGGCCGATAATATCGGCAGACCGATATTATCGGACATCTCTAGTTCTAATTCATCCCAAAGGTGTTCTATCGGCGTTCATGTCAGGACTCTGTGCAGGCCAGTCAAGTTCATCCACACCAGACTCTGTCATCCATGTATTTATGGACCTCGCTTTGTGCACTGGTGCACAGTCATGTTGGAAGAGGAAGGGGCCCCGCTCCGAACTGTTCCCACAAGGTTGGGAGCATGGAATTGTCTAACATGTTTTAGTATACTGGAGCATTCAAAGTTCCTTTCACTGGAACTAACTCCTGAAAAACAACCCCACACCATAATTCCTCCTCCACCAAATTTCACACTCAGCACTATGCAGTCCGAAATGTAGCGTTCTCCTGGCTACCTCCAAACCCAGACTGGTCCATCAGATTGCCAGATGGAAAAGCGTGATTCATCACTCCAGAGAAGGCGTCTCCACTGCTCTAGAGTCCAGTGGCGACGTGCTTTACACCACTGCATCCCACGCTTTGCATTGGACTTGGTGATGTATGGCTTAGACGCAGCTGCACGGCCATGGAAACCCATTCCATGAATCTCCCCGCGTACTGTACGTGGGCTAATTGGAAGGTCACATGAAGTTTGGAGCTCTGTAGCAACTGACTGTGCAGAAAGTCTTTGCACTATGCTGACCTCTCTGTCAGTTTACGTGGCCTACCACTTGGTGGCTGAGTTGCTGTTGTTCCCAAACTTTTCCATTTTCTTATAATAAAGCCCACAGTTGACTTTGGAATATTTAGGAGCGAGGAAATTCCACGACTGTATTTGATGCACAGGTGGCATCCTGTGACAGTTGCACGCTGGAAATCACTGAGAGCGGCCCATTCTTTTACAAATGTTTGTAGAAACAGTCTCCATGCCTAAGTAGGGATGATGTTTGAGAAGAAATGATCGAGTTCGAGCCTATTATCGAACCGATTCTTTATCGATTCTCTTATCGAGTCCAGATAGGTTGTTGTATATGGAAAAAAACACAATATTTGGTTTAAAAAATAAAATAAAATAAATAAATAAATATTGACTGTTACCCCCCTAAAAAAAAATTAAAAAAATATATTGACTGTTGTTACCCAAAGTGTATTGAGTTGGATTTTTCAGAAAAACATATATATAGAGTAACACAAAAACAACCCGTCTCTGTGATCACTATAGGTGTATAAATAATGATATAGTGTTAAATAAAATCAGTCCCTTGGGCACAAAACTGAAAATAATACAGCTCTCCAAAAAGTGCACTTCTGCTGCTATTGGAACATACTATAACTACACACACTATGACACTAAGAACGCCACAGTCATCAATCAACAATTGTTCTTCCAAAAAATGATTTCGATGGTGCAAATACACGACTGGCAGCCATTTTAAGTCCTCAAAACATCCATTGAAACAGTGCACAAAAATCGTTTTTCAATAAACATCTTAGTATCAAATCTAACTAGGGATGTCCGACAATGGCTTTTTGCCGATATCCGATATTCCGATATTGTCCAACTCTTTAATTCCCGATACCGATATCAACCGATACCGATATCAACCGATATATGCAGTCGTGGAATTAACACATTATTATGCCTAATTTGGACAACCATGTATGGTGAAGATAAGGTACTTTTAAAAAATAAAAATAAAATAAGATAACTAAATTAAAAACATTTTCTTGAATAAAAAAGAAAGTAAAACAATATAAAAACAGTTACATAGAAACTAGTAATTAATGAAAATTAGTAAAATTAACTGTTAAAGGTTAGTACTATTAGTGGACCAGCAGCACGCACAATCATGTGTGCTTACGGACTGTATCCCTTGCAGACTGTATTGATATATATTGATGTATAATGTAGGAAGCAGAATATTAATAACAGAAAGAAATGGGGGGAGGGAGGTTTTTTGGGTTGGTGCACTAATTGTAAGTGTATCTTGTGTTTTTTATGTTGATTTAATAAAAAATAAAAAAAATAAAAAGATACAGATAATAAAAAAAACGATACCGATAATTTACGATATTACATTATAACGCATTTATCGGCCGATATTATCGGACATCCCTAAATCTAACCACTTTCCACCTTAATATTGAGTTACATAAACAAGTTCAACAGTTTACTTACAGACTTATCTTTTCCAAGGCTTGTAAGAGCTAACACAACTTGTCTACTTCTCAATTGTCTCATGAACTAAACTGACGTCGCCCACCCGGAAGTGCCCAAACTGATGACGCGTAGTATTTTCATATCGCCACAAGTAAGAGTCCACAATCAAATGGGCATAACATTGCCGTCCCACAGGGCATTTCCTGTGGGACGAGATTCGTTCCCAGGGATTCGAATAAAGAACCAACTCTTTTTCTTGACTAGAGTGGCCTCGATAACGGGAACCGGTTCTCAAAAAGGGATTCGAGTCCATGGAATCGGTTCTTTTCTTATCGAACAACCGGGAGAACCGGTTTTCGAACATCATCCCTATGCCTAAGTGCTTGATTTTATACACCTGTGGCCGGGCCAAGTGATTAGGACACCTGATTCTCATCATTTGGATGGGTGGCCAAATACTTTTGGCAATATAGTGGAGCTTACCCAGCTAGTGGGTCCGTGAAGATGACTTATGTTTTGTCTTACCAGCCGTTTTACTGCCACACGACAGGCATCGTTAAGCATTTGGAAAATCATTTGTAGCGGTATATATCTGCAGCTAATATACTGTGGTGGGAAAATAGGGTAATGAAGTGTTGTACTCACCTTGACGGAGTGCAGTGAACATGTGCCTTTTTCTGTGTGCACCTGGCAGATGTCACACTCCATATTCTTCACCTCCACGTTGCCTTTCCCACGGGTGTTAATGACGATATCTGACGTGCAATCAGTGGATTAGTGTGCTGATAATGAGGAGAAGGCGTTCAGTTGTGTACTCACTACTCTTAATGGGAGCAGACACATGAACCGACAGGCTGCTGTCGTCCCTCTCGGCCAAGATGAGCAGCTCCTTGCCGTCTTCGTCGTAATGGACGTCAAAGTCATCCACACCCTCCTCCTCGCCGCTTGGCGACTTCCCTCCGCGGATAGTGACGAAGGCTCGGTCGGCTTCAGGGAAGGCATGCGGGTCCACAGGCTGGATGGATATACTGCACCCAAGCCGCGCTCGCACCGTGCTGAAGGGGCTCACCGCCAGGGAACACTCCCTCAGTGTCCGGCTCACCTCGACGTCTTCTCGGGTCAACTTGGCGGAGGTGAAGAGTGACTGACGGCGCCTGATAAGGCCGGCGGTTCGACACCAGGACCGGACAACGCCGGCCCGCTGGGCTGCCGAGTTCCAGAACATAACGGTAACTTTCTGACTGAACCCCCAAAACAAGACCGCTTCATGGTAGATGTGCGGGGACTAGTGTGGCCGCCATTGTTGTTACACTTAGCGTCATGTCAGGTGGGAGTTCAGCGGTCACTTCCGGTTGAAATTATTGCTTCGAAGCTAACTTCTTGTTAAACATTTCAAAACAAAAGCTTACCATAGCTAAATAGTAATGTTTTAATGTATCTGTGTGTGACTTCAATAGAGTATATTCGCCTTTTAGTACACATTTTACGAATTATTGCAACCTTACAACCCAATTTGGAATATAAATGTGTATTTAAAGGCGCCACAATCTCTTATTCCTGACGGACCGGAAGTGGGAATTTGGGTATAGTATTTAGTCTATTCAAGAGTAATTGCAAATATAGACATTTTTTGCATGTGTATGTGAGAGTTCATGTTACATCCGGTTGAATGTATTGCTTCGAAGCTATTTTCTTGTTAAACATAAAAAAAACCGCTTACCATAGCTAAATAGTAATGTTTTAATGTATCTGCGTGTGACTTCAATAGAGTATATTCGCCTTTTAGTACGCATTTTACGAATTATTGCTACCTTATAACCCATTTTTGAATATAAATGTGTATTTAAAGGCGCCAAAGTCTCTTATTCTTTACAGACCGGAAGTGGGAATTTGGGTATAGTATTCAATCTATTCAAGAGTAATTGCAAATATAGACATTTTTTTTACGTGTGTGTGTGTGAGTTCATGGTTACTTCCGGTTGAATGTATTGCTTCGAAGCTAACTTCTTGTTAAACATTTCAAAACAAAAGCTTACCATAGCTAAATAGTAATGTTTTAATGTGTCTGTGTGTGATTTCAATAGAGTATATTCGCCTTTTAGTACGCATTTTACGAATTATTGCAACCTTATAACCCAATTTTGAATATCAATGTGTATTTAAAGGCGTCACAGTCTCTTATTCTTGACAGACCGGATGTGGTAATTTGGGTATAATATTCAATCGATTCAAGAGTAATTGCAAATGTAGAGATTTTTTACGTGTGTGTGTGAGTTCATGGTTACTTCCGGTTGAGTTTATTGCTTCGAAGCTATTTTCTTGTTAAACATTTCAAAACAAAAGCTTACCATAGCTAAATAGTAATGTTTTAATGTATCTGTGTGTGACTTCAATAGAGCATATTCGCCTTTTAGTACGCATTTTACGAATTATTGCACCCGTATAACCCAATTTTAAATCTAAATGTGTATTTAAAGGCGTCACAGCCTCTTATTGTTGACAGACCGGATGTGGGAATTTGGGTACAGTATTCAATCTATTCAAGAGTAATTGCAAATGTAGGCATTTTTTACATCTGCAAAATATTGCAAATAAATATATTCATGTGAAATATAAACTATAAACAGGTCGCGTCCCATTTCAAGTAGTTTAGCAAGTCATTTCTGATACTATTTTCTTACGTGTTGTTTGGATTACTTACTTATACGTCTGATAAAAAAAAATAATCAATACCCTCAAAACAATATATCCTATGCATTAATCAAAACCATTATTTTCAATTTTTTCCCAGATGAATTCACACAATGCATCGTTGTGATAAAACAGTGTAATAATTTATTTAGTGGCCTGACATTAATATGAAATAAAGGATACAAAAAATAAAAATCCTCACACACTGCTAGAGTGCTTCAATTTAAACATAATGTTGGTAAGGAATTAAAATTAGACAAACCTCCAAATGATATACATCTAATCAACCTTTCACACCTTTATTAAACCGTCAGTTGATCAATAATCATATGGTACCAATATACGTTATTGAATATATTAGGTAAACACATTTTCTTTATAAAAAAAGGTCCTATAATATAAACACTATGTACATCCTCAATGATCAACATTATCATACTGCAGAATCACATATATCCACTAGAGGGTAGCATTGGACTCTATTATGGAGTTGATGTTCACCTTCTATTATTTTGAACTCCATCCATTTTCTACCGCTTGTCCCTTTCTTCACGGCGTAAAGTCCTTTGGTCTGATCATCATCCGGACTGTTTTAAAAGACCGTCTTTCATTGGTGGGATACAGCTCTGTGGAGATATTGTGCCAGGTGCCCCAGTAGATGCCGTTCCGGACCCCCTTGTACTTCTCCAAATAGTACCTCCCGTTCAGGTTGGCCGCCATGCACGCGTCAAACCACCACCCGGAGCCGTAGTAGGCGCCGCAGTTCCCCGAGGGGTAGCGGTCGTTGTCCCGGTCCGGGGTGGTGAAGGCCCGGTTGCTGTGGTTGTAGCTGGCGCTGAAGACCAGGGCGTCCCCCGCCGTGCCGGAGTAGCCCCCCACTGTCAGCCGGTAGCGCGTCCTTTCGCTCGCCACCTTGAAGCGGCTGTACTCGGCGTAGCCCGCCACCCCGGAGAAGTCCCGCAGCTCCACCCGCAGCGTCATGTCCCGGTCGCGGGTCAGCAGGTGGATGTGTTGGTTCCCCAGCCAGAACTCCCCTCCCCGGAGGAGATCCCCGAAGCCGGACCTGTACTCGGCCCAGCTGCGGTTGAAGCTGACGCTGCCGTCCCGCCGCAGCTGCAGGAGGGTCCACCCCCCGCCGCGGAGCTCCATGTCGCAGAGGACCGGGAAGGCGCCGTGGCGGACGTCCGGGGTCACCCGGTAGACCCCGCTCTTTACCGCCGCCGCCTGTGCGAGGAGGTCCGAGCAGTCCCTCGCCGTGGGAAGTGCGCCTGAGGAGCATTTCATCAAGTCATAAATCTCACATTTGGAAGTGGTCTGCATGGTCTTTGTGCAGCTGGGGGGGAGGGAGGGAGGGAGAGGGATGAGGTCACCAGTGCAACAGAGGTCAGTGCGGAACCACTTTTCCACAGGTGGACCTCCATGGTGGCTTACTCTTCATTTACAGCAGGGTGTTCAACTCATTTTATGGAGAAAAATCCACTCCCAAGCGGGCCGGACTGGTAAAATCCCGGCATGATAACTTAAAAATAAAGACAACTTTTAGATTGTTTTCTTTGTTTAAAATTAAAGAAGCACTTTCTGAAAATGTACAAATCATAATGTTTTTGTTTTGTTTTGTTTTTTTACACTTACATGTTGCAATTAATAGTATTCTATCTTTTTTTTAAAAAAAATATTTTATTTTTATTTTATTTTTTTTACACTTACATGTTGCGATTAATAGTATTCTATCTTTTTTTTAAAAATATATTTTATTTTTATTTTTATTTTTTGTTTTGTTTTTTTACACTTACATGTTGCGATTAATAGTATCTTTTTTGTTGCGATTAATAGTATCTTTAAAAAAAATAATAATTTATTTTTAGTTTTAGTTTTGTTTTTTTACACTTACATGTTGCGATTAATAGTATTCTATCTTTTTTAAAAAATTTTATTGTATTTTTATTTTTTACACTTATATGTTGCGGTTAATAGTATTCTATCTTTTTATTATTATTATTATTATTTAGTCATTTTTTTTCCACTCATATGTTGCGGTTAATAGTATTCTATCTTTTTATTTTTTTTATTTTTTACACTTTTATGTTGCGGTTAATAGTATTCTATCTTTTTTTTTTTTTTTTTTTTTACACTTATATGTTGCGGTTGATAGTATTCTATCTTTTTTTTAAAAAAATTTAAAACATTTTTTACACTTATATGTTGCGGTTAATAGTATTCTATCTTTTTTTAAATTCATTTATTTATTTTTTACACTTATTTGTTGCGGTTAATAGTATTTTATCTTTTTATTATTATTATTATTATTTAGTCATTTTTTTTCCACTCATATGTTGCGGTTAATAGTATTCTATCTTTTTATTTTTTAATTATTATTATTATTATTTTTAACACTCATATGTTGCGGTTAATAGTATTCTATCTTTTTATTTTTTTTTATTTTTTATTTTTTACACTTTTATGTTGCGGTTAATAGTATTCTATCTTTTTTTTAATTTTTTTTTTACAGTTATATGTTGCGGTTAATAGTATTCTATCTTTTTTTTTTTTAAATGTAAAACATTTTTTACACTTATATGTTGTGGTTAATAGTATTCTATCTTTTTTTTTTTTTTTACACTTATATGTAAGTGTTATAGATAATAACTGTTAATAGTATTCTATCTTTTTTTATTTTTTTTTAATTTTTTTATATATATTTTTTTAATATTCTATCTTTTTTTTTAAAAAATTTAAAACATTTTTTACACTTATATGTTGCGGTTAATAGTATTCTATCTTTTTTTAAATTCATTTATTTATTTTTTACACTTATTTGTTGCGGTTAATAGTATTTTATCTTTTTATTATTATTATTATTATTTAGTCATTTTTTTTCCACTCATATGTTGCGGTTAATAGTATTCTATCTTTTTATTTTTTAATTATTATTATTATTATTTTTAACACTTATATGTTGCGGTTAATAGTATTCTATCTTTTTATTTTTTTATTTTTTTTATTTTTTACACTTTTATGTTGCGGTTAATAGTATTCTATCTTTTTTTTAAATTTTTTTTTACAGTTATATGTTGCGGTTAATAGTATTCTATCTTTTTTTTTTTTAAATGTAAAACATTTTTTACACTTATATGTTGTGGTTAATAGTATTCTATCTTTTTTTTTTTTTTTTACACTTATATGTAAGTGTTATAGATAATAACTGTTAATAGTATTCTATCTTTTTTTATTTTATTTTTATTTTTTTATATTTTTAATAAATCCACATAAAAAACACAAGATACACTTACAATTAGTGCACCAATCCAAAAAACCTCCCTCCCCCCATTTACACTCATTCACACAAAAGGGTTTCTTTCTGTTATCAATATTCTGGTTCCTACATTATATATCAATATATATCAATACAGTCTGCAAGGGATACAGTCCGTAAGCACACATGATTGTATTTTTTTATGACCAAAAATTTTTTTTTAAAATACACGCGCACACACACAATATAACAATATAAAAACAATTACATAAAAAATAGTAATTAATGAAAATGTTAGTTGACCAGCAGCACACACAATCATGTGTGCTTCAAGGACTGTAACCCTTGCAGACTGTATTGTTCTATAATGTGTTTTAACCCAATGTATATATATATTTATATATATACACATACACAAATATATACATTGTCTTTATATTCCAGCGAGTTAATCTGTTTTGTCATTTAACATCAACATTTAACATTGTCACGTTATCGATGGGAAAATGCATTTTTAGACAATATGATTTGCCTGAGCGGCTAGGAGACACCGAGAGTAACAAGCGGTATAAAATGGATTAGAAAGGAAAGATAAAATAAAAAATAATAAAAAATAAATAAATTAATTAAAACACTTTTTTTTTTAACTTTTGGACTTCCCGTGGGCCGGATTTTGGATGCTGGGGGCCGGATCCGGCCCACGGGCCGTAGTTTGGGGACCCCTGCCTTTGGCCATTAAAAGCCAGTCATTTCCAGGAGTTATCTCACCTTCTGAGTAGCCTCTGATTTACTAATAGTTTCTAATGTTGTAAAAATGTGTAGAATAAATATTACATTTCAACATTTCTGTCAACCAAGATTTGCTTCAGCCTGCAACACATAGTCATTTTGATAGTAGGCTAATATAGACACTTATGTCATGTGTTGCCTTCATTATAACTTATATAAGACTTTTAAAGTCATTTTAATAGTAGACTAATACAACTAATATAGACACTTACATCATGTGTTGCCTTCATTATAACACTTATATAAGACTTTTAAAGTCATTTTGATAGTAGGCTAATATAGCTAATATAGACACTTACATCACGTGTTGCCTTCATTATAACACTTTTATAAGACTTTTAAAGTCATTTTGATAGTAGGCTAATATAGCTAATATAGACACTTACATCATGTGTTGCCTTCATTATAACACTTATATAAGACTTTTAAAGTCATTTTGATAGTAGGCTAATATAGACACTTACATCATGTGTTGCCTTCATTATAACACTTATATAAGACTTTTATAGTCATTTTGATAGTAGGCTAATATAGACACTTACATCATGTGTTGCCTTCATTATAACTTATATAAGACTTTTAAAGTCATTTTGATAGTAGGCTATTATAGCTAATATAGACACATCATGTGTTGCCTTCATTATAACACTTATATAAGACTTTTAAAGTCATTTTGATAGTAGGCTAATATAGACACTTACATCATGTGTTGCCTTCATTATAACACTTATATAAGACATTTAAAGTCATTTTGATAGTAGGCTAATATAGCTAATATAGACACTTACATCATGTGTTGCCTTCATTATAACACTTACATAAGACTTTTAAAGTCATTTTGATAGTAGGCTAATATAGACACTTACATCATGTGTTGCCTTCATTATAACACTTATATAAGACTTTCAAAGTCATTTTGATAGTAGGCTAATATAGCTAATATAGACACTTACGTCATGTGTTGTCTTCATTATAACACTTATATAAGACTTTAAAACATTTTGCGGCTCCAGACAGATTTGTTCTTTGTATTTTTGGTCCAATATGGCTCTTTCAACATTTTGGGTTGCCGACCCCTGGATTAGCCCCTCAAATATTTTCAAAGTGTCCAGGGACGTACTGTATTTACTGACTTTATAAACATAATACGACATTTTTAAAAGAGGAAAAAAAATGTTGTGACGATAAAAATATCGATGTAATCATAGCAGTATCGACTAGATACGCTCTTGTACTTGGTATCATTACAGTGGATGTCAGGTGTGGATCCACCCATGGCGTTTGTTTACATTGTGACGGCGGTGAGCTATTGCATCCTCTTAGTGAAGCATGTTTAGCTATTCCTCGTCCTCCAGTGATAATAATACTTGTAAGAAACTTATTTTGTTTGTCGCCATGGAGACAAGGATTAGTGATTTAGAAGTAGGTAGAAGAAGATGGATTTCAGCTGCTAAAACTTTTTTTTTTTTTATAAAAAAATGGGGAACCGGTACTTTTCAAACAGAGTATAGTACCGTTTTTGATTCATTAGTACCGCCATACTATACTAGCACCGGTATACCGTACAACCCTAGAAATGAGTGTTTTAATGTAGATTAAAATCATCATATTTACATTTTTCCATACAAAAACAGAGAATCCGGCCTTGAAAAGGTAAACATTCCTCCAAAAGACAAATGTCATGCCCAATAAGTAAGATTTAGGTTTTGTCTCTTACCCTGAGATGGTGTCAGCAGAGGGGACCCGCCCGCGGTCCTGCGTCCACTCTCCTGCTCCTCAGGCAGCTCCTTAGGAGGCCTAACTGGTGGTCTCCCGTGAGGACCCAGGCTGCGGTTGAAGAATGCGGCCGCCACCTGGTTTATTTTCACGCGCAGCTCACGTGCGCTGGATGTTGACGACTCCGCCCCCGGGGCCAGCAGGTCAGGGTCGGTGCCTGGGGCGGGTGTTGTTGAGATGGAGATAGAGGCTTGCTCCTCTGCCGAGTGACGTAATGTGGACTTTGGCCCGGAGGAAGCTGGATTTGTGTTAGGAATCACACGCTGGTGCGTGACTGGGGTTGTTGACGTTGGTATCGATGGCGGGTGACTGGTTGTTTGTGGCGCCGGATCAGACGCCGGCCTGCTGTTTGGACTCACCGGGTGGACGGTGTTTGGATCCACGGTGCCGCGTTTGAACTCTGGGGAATGAGTCATATCAGTGATCTGCTGCACTGGACTAGATGTAGGCTGCAGGTCCACAGTCTGATCAATATGATAGTGGGGTTTGGGGGTGGCTGTTCCTGGATCCACTGGTGGTCTACTTGATGGTCTTTCCCCCTTGGATTGTGTAGCAGGACTTTGATCAGACCCAGATTGGCGGTCAAGCTCAAGTGTGACGTTCGACCGAGGCTCTTTAAGCCCCTGATTGGGTTGAAGTGCCTGGCCAGCTTTCGGCTTCATGTCAGACTTGGGCTGTTTTTGGTTAGGTCTTGGCACCTGCTCTGCAATATAATGAAATAGTTTCTGGCTGGGTTTCAGTCTTTGATTAGGATTAGCCATGGATACAGGTCCTGGTGGGTCATCTGACTCGGAATAAGACTCTGGATGAATTGATTCCTTCCCTCCAGATATTTTCCCTGAATCTGGCTCTGGTTTAGATGCCAAATGTTGGTTTGATTTATCTTTCGTGTCACTTTTGGGACTTTTGTCAGGTTTTGGCTTCGGGTGAACAGGTCTCTTTTGGGGTTTGGAGGGATCTGGTTCTTTACCTGTGGCAGGTCGTTGATAGTCTGCACCAGTTGGTACCCGGTGGGGTTGAGTTGTCCTGTTTTGAACATGTGTGGGTTTTAGAATTTTTAGGTTTTGATCGCTTGTTCGGTTACCTGCTCTATGACCAGGTCTTTGGATTTGGATCCTTTTCGTGTCAATGACAGGTTTCTTTTTCAGCTTTTGCTCCTGTTTTGGTTTAATGTCCGGTTTACGGTCATGCTGGGATTCCTTTGACTTGTCGTGGCTGGATTTATGTTTCCCCCCAGGCTTAGGCTTCAGGCCCGGTAGATGCTTCACGGCAGGTTTGGCCGGCCACCTGCTGTGCCCCGTGGCTTCGGGGGAGATAGTTGCGAGGGGGTCGTGACGAGAAATGAATGTGGTAGTTGAGGTTACGTCTTTCCTTGGATTATCCAGAAGACTGCTTGCGGATGTGGACGCAGGCTTACTCACCCCGGTCATGTTAGGTGCAACTGAAGCTGATTTGGTCTCTCGTGGATAAATAAATTGGATGTAATGAACAGTTGGGCTGATCCTCACAAAATCTGTCCCCTTAGTGTCTTTGACGGATTGTCCATCTCCTTCTCTCTGCACACTCTCCTCCCCTTCTTTAGTGGACTTGAGCTCAGTGTTTTCCGGCTGTTGTGGTTTCTCATTACTTCCCTGCACTTTGCCGGATTGTCCATCTCCTTCTCTCTGCACATGCTTTTCGGCGTCCTCCTCCCCTTCTTTATTGGACTCAGTGTTTTCCGGCTGTTGTGGTTTCTCATTACTTCCCTGCACTTGTCTCCCACTTTCCATTTCCTTTCTAGTGGAAGTTGACACAGAAGTCGGGCTGGTTCCCACAAAGTCTGTCCCTTCAGTGTCTTTGCCGGATTGTCCATCTCCTTCTCTCTGCACATGCTTCTCTCCGTCCTCCTCCCCTTCTTTAGTGGACTTGAGCTCAGTGTTTTCCGGCTGTTTCTCATTACTTCCCTGCACTTGCCTCCCACCGTCCATTTTCTTTCTAGTGGAAGTTGACACAGAAGTCGGGCTGATCCCCACAAAGTTTGTCCTGTCAGTGTCTTTGCCGGATTGTCCATCTCCTTCTCTCTGCACATGCTTTTCTGCGTCCTCCTCCCCTTCTTTATTGGACTCAGTGTTTTCCGGCTGTTGTGGTTTCTCATTACTTCCCTGCACTGGCTTCCCCCCGTCCATTTTCTGTCTAGTGGAAGTTGACACAGAAGTCGTGCTGATCCCCACAAAGTCTGTCCTGTCAGTGTCTTTGCCGGATTGTCCATCTCCTTCTCTCTGCACACTCTCCTCCCCTTCTTTAGTGGACTTGAGCTCTGTGTTTTCCGGCTGTTGTGGTTTCTCATTACTTCCCTGCACTTGTCTCCCCCTTTCCATTTTCTTTCTAGTGGAAGTTGACGCAGAAGTCGGGCTGATCCCCACAAAATCTGTCCTCTCAGTGTCTTTGCCAGATTGTCCATCTCCTTCTCTCTGCACACTCTCCTCCTCTTCTTTATTGGACTTGAGCTCAGTGTTTTCCGGCTGTTGTGGTTTCTCATTACTTCCCTGCACTTGTCTCCCCCCGTCCATTTTCTTTCTAGTGGAAGTTGACACAGAAGTCGGGCTGATCCCCACAAAGTCTGTCCTGTCAGTGTCTTTGCCGGATTGTCCATCTCCTTCTCTCTGCACATGCTTTTCTGCGTCCTCCTCCCCTTCTTTATTGGACTCAGTGTTTTCCGGCTGTTGTGGTTTCTCATTACTTCCCTGCACTTGTATCCCATTTTCCATTTCCTTTCTAGTGGAAGTGGACACAGAAGTCGGGCTGATCCCCACAAAGTCTGTCCTCTCAGTGTCTTTGCCGGATTGTCCATCTCCTTCTCTCTGCACACTCTTCTCCCCTTCTTTAGTGGACTTGAGCTTTGTGTTTTCCGGCTGTTGTGGTTTCTCATTTCTTCCCTGCACTTGTCTCCCTCTGTCCATTTTCTTTCTAGTGGAAGTTGACACAGAAGACGGGCTGATCCCCACAAAATCTGTCCCTTTAGTGTCTTTGGCGGATTTTCCATCTCCTTCTCTCTGCACAATCTCCTCCCCTTCTTTAGTGGACTTGAGCTGAGTGTTTTCCGGCTGTTGTGGTTTCTCATTACTTCCCTGCACTTTGCCGGATTGTCCATCTCCTTCTCTCTGCACATGCTTTTCTGTGTCCTCCTCCCCTTCTTTATTGGACTCAGTGTTTTCCGGCTGTTGTGGTTTCTCATTACTTCCCTGCACTGGCTTCCCCCCGTCCATTTTCTTTCTAGTGGAAGTTGACACAGAAGTCGTGCTGATCCCCACAAAGTCTGTCCTGTCAGTGTCTTTGCCGGATTGTCCATCTCCTTCTCTCTGCACACTCTCCTCCCCTTCTTTAGTGGACTTGAGCTCTGTGTTTTCCGGCTGTTGTGGTTTCTCATTACTTCCCTGCACTTGTCTCCCCCTTTCCATTTTCTTTCTAGTGGAAGTTGACACAGAAGTCGGGCTGATCCCCACAAAGTTTGTCCTGTCAGTGTCTTTGCCGGATTGTCCATCTCCTTCTCTCTGCACATGCTTTTCTGCGTCCTCCTCCCCTTCTTTATTGGACTCAGTGTTTTCCGGCTGTTGTGGTTTCTCATTACTTCCCTGCACTTGTCTCCCACTTTCCATTTCCTTTCTAGTGGAAGTGGACACAGAAGTCGGGCTGATCCCCACAAAGTCTGTCCTCTCAGTGTCTTTGCCGGATTGTCCATCTCCTTCTCTCTGCACACTCTTCTCCCCTTCTTTAGTGGACTTGAGCTTTGTGTTTTCCGGCTGTTGTGGTTTCTCATTTCTTCCCTGCACTTGTCTCCCTCTGTCCATTTTCTTTCTAGTGGAAGTTGACACAGAAGACGGGCTGATCCCCACAAAATCTGTCCCTTTAGTGTCTTTGGCGGATTTTCCATCTCCTTCTCTCTGCACAATCTCCTCCCCTTCTTTAGTGGACTTGAGCTGAGTGTTTTCCGGCTGTTGTGGTTTCTCATTACTTCCCTGCACTTTGCCGGATTGTCCATCTCCTTCTCTCTGCACATGCTTTTCTGCGTCCTCCTCCCCTTCTTTATTGGACTCAGTGTTTTCCGGCTGTTGTGGTTTCTCATTACTTCCCTGCACTGGCTTCCCCCCGTCCATTTTCTTTCTAGTGGAAGTTGACACAGAAGTCGTGCTGATCCCCACAAAGTCTGTCCTGTCAGTGTCTTTGCCGGATTGTCCATCTCCTTCTCTCTGCACACTCTCCTCCCCTTCTTTAGTGGACTTGAGCTCTGTGTTTTCCGGCTGTTGTGGTTTCTCATTACTTCCCTGCACTTGTCTCCCCCTTTCCATTTTCTTTCTAGTGGAAGTTGACACAGAAGTCGGGCTGATCCCCACAAAGTTTGTCCTGTCAGTGTCTTTGCCGGATTGTCCATCTCCTTCTCTCTGCACATGCTTTTCTGCGTCCTCCTCCCCTTCTTTATTGGACTCAGTGTTTTCCGGCTGTTGTGGTTTCTCATTACTTCCCTGCACTTGTCTCCCACTTTCCATTTCCTTTCTAGTGGAAGTTGACACAGAAGTCGGGCTGATCCCCACAAAGTCTGTCCTCTCAGTGTCTTTGCCAGATTGTCCATCTCCTTCTCTCTGCACACTCTCCTCCTCTTCTTTATTGGACTTGAGCTCAGTGTTTTCCGGCTGTTGTGGTTTCTCATTACTTCCCTGCACTTGTCTCCCCCTGTCCATTTTCTTTCTAGTGGAAGTTGACACAGAAGTCGGGCTGATCCCCACAAAGTCTGTCCTGTCAGTGTCTTTGCCGGATTGTCCATCTCCTTCTCTCTGCACATGCTTTTCTGCGTCCTCCTCCCCTTCTTTATTGGACTCAGTGTTTTCCGGCTGTTGTGGTTTCTCATTACTTCCCTGCACTTGTATCCCATTTTCCATTTCCTTTCTAGTGGAAGTGGACACAGAAGTCGGGCTGATCCCCACAAAGTCTGTCCTCTCAGTGTCTTTGCCGGATTGTCCATCTCCTTCTCTCTGCACACTCTTCTCCCCTTCTTTAGTGGACTTGAGCTTTGTGTTTTCCGGCTGTTGTGGTTTCTCATCTCTTCCCTGCACTTGTCTCCCTCTGTCCATTTTCTTTCTAGTGGAAGTTGACACAGAAGACGGGCTGATCCCCACAAAATCTGTCCCCTTGGTGTCTTTGGCGGATTGTCCATCTCCTTCTCTCTGCACACTCTCCTCCCCTTCTTTAGTGGACTTGAGCTGAGTGTTTTCCGGCTGTTGTGGTTTCTCATTTATTCCCTGCACTTGTCTCCCTCTGTCCATTTTATTTCTAGTGGAAGTTGACACAGAAGTCGGGCTGATCCCCACAAAGTCTGTCCTCTCAGTGTCTTTGCCGGGTTGTCCATCTCCTTCTCTCTGCACACTCTTCTCCCCTTCTTTAGTAGACTTGAGCTTTGTGTTTTCCGGCTGTTGTGGTTTCTCATTTCTTCCCTGCACTTGTCTCCCCCCGTCCATTTTCTTTCTAGTGGAAGTTGACACAGAAGTCGGGCTGATCCCCACAAAGTCTGTCCTGTCAGTGTCTTTGCTGGATTGTCCATCTCCTTCTCTCTGCACATCCTTTTCTGCGTCCTCCTCCCCTTCTTTATTGGACTCAGTGTTTTCCGGCTGTTGTGGTATCTCATTACTTCCCTGCACTTGAATCCCCCTTTCCATTTCTTTCGTTCTAGTGGAAGTCGACACAGAAGTCGGACTGATCCCCTCAAAGTCTGTCCTGTCAGTGTCTTTGCCGGATTGTCCATCTCCTTCTCTCTGCACATGCTTTTCTGCGTCCTCCTCCCCTTCTTTATTGGACTTGAGATCAGTGTTTTCCGGCTGTTGTGGTTTCTCATTTCTTCCCTGCACTTGTCTCCCTCTGTCCATTTTATTTCTAGTGGAAGTTGACACAGAAGTCGGGCTGATCCCCACAAAGTCCGTCCTCTCAGTGTCTTTGCCGGATTTTCCATCTCCTTCTCTCTGCACACTCTCCTCCCCTTCTTTATTGGACTCAGTGTTTTCAGGCTGTTGTGGTTTCTCATTACTTCCCTGCACTTGAATCCCCTTTTCCATTTTCCTTCTAGTGGAAGTTGACACAGAAGTCGGACTGATCCCTACAAAGTCTGTCCTGTCAGTGTCTTTGCCGGATTGTCCATCTCCTTCTCTCTGCACACTCTCCTCCCCTTCTTTAGTGGACTTGAGCTCAGTGTTTTCCGGCTGTTGTGGTTTCTCATTACTTCCCTGCACTTGTATCCCTCTTTCCATTTCTTTCTTTCTCGTTGAAGTTGACACAGAAGTCGGGCTGATCCCCACAAAGTCTGGCCTCTCAGTGGCTTGGCCAGATTGTCCATCTCCTTCTCTCTGCACATGCTTCTCTGCGTCCTCCTCCCCTTCTTTATTGGACTTGAGCTCAGTGTTTTCCGGCTGTTGTGGTTTCTCATTACTTCCCTGCACTTGTATCCCCTTTTCCATTTTCTTTCTAGTGGAAGTGGACACAGAAGTCGGGCTGATCCCCACAAAGTCTGTCCTCTCAGTGTCTTTGCCGGATTGTCCATCTCCTTCTCTCTGCACACTGTCCTCCCCTTCTTTAGTGGACTTGAGCTCAGTGTTTTCCGGCTGTTGTGGTTTCTCATTTCTTCCCTGCACTTGTCTCCCTCTGTCCATTTTCTTTCTAGTGGAAGTTGACACAGAAGTCGGGCTGATCCCCACAAAGTCTGTCCTCTCAGTGTCTTTGCCTGGTTGTCCATCTTCTTCTCTCTGCACACTGTCCTCCCCTTCTTTAGTGGACTTGAGCTCAGTGTTTTCCGGCTGTTGTGGTTTCTCATTTCTTCCCTGCACTTGTCTCCCTCTGTCCATTTTCTTTCTAGTGGGAGTTGAAACAGAAGTCGTGCTGATCCCCACAAAGTCTGTCCTCTCAGTGTCTTTGCCGGGTTGTCCATGTTCTTCTCTGTGCACACTCTTCTCCCCTTCTTTAGTGGACTCAGTGTTTTCAGGCTGTTGTGGTTTCTCATTACTTCCCTGCACTTGTATCCCCTTCTCCATTTTCTTTCTCGTGGAAGTTGACACAGAAGTCGGGCTGATCCCCACAAAGTCTGTCCTGTCAGTGTCTTTGCCGGGTTGTCCATCTTCTTCTCTCTGCACACTCTCCTCCCCTTCTTTCGTGGACTTGAGCTCAGTGTTTTCCGGCTGTTGTGGTTTCTCATTTCTTCCCTGCACTTGTCTCCCTCTGTCCATTTTCTTTCTAGTGGAAGTTGACACAGAAGTAGGGCTGATCCCCACAAAGTCTGTCCTCTCAGTGTCTTTGCCTGGTTGTCCATCTTCTTCTCTCTGCACACTGTCCTCCCCTTCTTTAGTGGACTTGAGCTCAGTGTTTTCCGGCTGTTGTGGTTTCTCATTTCTTCCCTGCACTTGTCTCCCTCTGTCCATTTTCTTTCTAGTGGGAGTTGAAACAGAAGTCGTGCTGATCCCCACAAAGTCTGTCCTGTCAGTGTCTTTGCCGGGTTGTCCATCTTCTTCTCTCTGCACACTCTCCTCCCCTTCTTTCGTGGACTTGAGCTCAGTGTTTTCCGGCTGTTGTGGTTTCCCATTTCTTCCCTGCACTTGTCTCCCTCTGTCCATTTTCTTTCTAGTGGAAGTTGACACAGAAGTCGGGCTGATCCCCACAAAGTCTGTCCTCTCAGTGTCTTTGCCGGGTTGTCCATCTTCTTCTCTCTGCACACTCTCCTCCCCTTCTTTAGTGGACTTGAGATCAGTGTTTTCCGGCTGTTGTGGTTTCTCATTTTTTCCCTGCACTTGTCTCCCTCTGTCCATTTTCTTTCTAATGGAAGTTGACACAGAAGTCGGGCTGATCCCTACAAAGTCTGTCCCCTCAGTGTCTTTGCCGGATTGTCCATCTCCTCTCTGAACATGCTTCTCTCCGTCCTCCTCCCCTTCTTTAGTGGACTTGAGATCAGTGTTTTCCGGCTGTTGTGGTTTCTCATTTTTTCCCTGCACTTGTCTCCCTCTGTCCATTTTATTTCTAGTGGAAGTTGACACAGAAGTCGGGCTGATCCCCACAAAGTCTGTCCTCTCAGTGTCTTTGCCGGGTTGTCCATCTTCTTCTCTCTGCACACTCTCCTCCCCTTCTTTAGTGGACTTGAGATCAGTGTTTTCCGGCTGTTGTGGTTTCTCATTTTTTCCCTGCACTTGTATCCCCTTCTCCATTTTCTTTCTCGTGGAAGTTGACACAGAAGTCGGGCTGATCCCCACAAAGTCTGTCCTGTCAGTGTCTTTGCCGGGTTGTCCATCTTCTTCTCTCTGCACACTCTCCTCCCCTTCTTTCGTGGACTTGAGCTCAGTGTTTTCCGGCTGTTGTGGTTTCTCATTACTTCCCTGCACTTGTATCCCCTTCTCCATTTTCTTTCTAGTGGAAGTTGACACAGAAGTCGGGCTGATCCCCACAAAGTCTGTCCCCTCAGTGTCTTTGCCGGATTGTCCATCTCCTCTCTGAACATGCTTCTCTCCGTCCTCCTCCCCTTCTTTAGTGGACTTGAGCTGAGTGTTTTCCGGCTGTTGTGGTTTCTCATTTATTCCCTGCACTTGTCTCCCTCTGTCCATTTTATTTCTAGTGGAAGTTGACACAGAAGTCGGGCTGATCCCCACAAAGTCTGTCCTCTCAGTGTCTTTGCCGGGTTGTCCATCTTCTTCTCTCTGCACACTCTCCTCCCCTTCTTTAGTGGACTTGAGATCAGTGTTTTCCGGCTGTTGTGGTTTCTCATTTTTTCCCTGCACTTGTATCCCCTTCTCCATTTTCTTTCTCGTGGAAGTTGACACAGAAGTCGGGCTGATCCCCACAAAGTCTGTCCTGTCAGTGTCTTTGCCGGGTTGTCCATCTTCTTCTCTCTGCACACTCTCCTCCCTTTCTTTCGTGGACTTGAGCTCAGTGTTTTCCGGCTGTTGTGGTTTCTCATTACTTCCCTGCACTTGTATCCCCTTCTCCATTTTCTTTCTAGTGGAAGTTGACACAGAAGTCGGGCTGATCCCCACAAAGTCTGTCCCCTCAGTGTCTTTGCCGGATTGTCCATCTCCTCTCTGAACATGCTTCTCTCCGTCCTCCTCCCCTTCTTTAGTGGACTTGAGCTGAGTGTTTTCCGGCTGTTGTGGTTTCTCATTTATTCCCTGCACTTGTCTCCCTCTGTCCATTTTATTTCTAGTGGAAGTTGACACAGAAGTCGGGCTGATCCCCACAAAGTCTGTCCTCTCAGTGTCTTTGCCGGGTTGTCCATCTTCTTCTCTCTGCACACTCTCCTCCCCTTCTTTAGTGGACTTGAGATCAGTGTTTTCCGGCTGTTGTGGTTTCTCATTTTTTCCCTGCACTTGTATCCCCTTCTCCATTTTCTTTCTCGTGGAAGTTGACACAGAAGTCGGGCTGATCCCCACAAAGTCTGTCCTGTCAGTGTCTTTGCCGGGTTGTCCATCTTCTTCTCTCTGCACACTCTCCTCCCCTTCTTTCGTGGACTTGAGCTCAGTGTTTTCCGGCTGTTGTGGTTTCTCATTTCTTCCCTGCACTTGTCTCCCTCTGTCCATTTTCTTTCTAGTGGAAGTTGACACAGAAGTCGGGCTGATCCCCACAAAGTCTGTCCCCTCAGTGTCTTTGCCGGATTGTCCATCTCCTCTCTGAACATGCTTCTCTCCGTCCTCCTCCCCTTCTTTAGTGGACTTGAGCTGAGTGTTTTCCGGCTGTTGTGGTTTCTCATTTATTCCCTGCACTTGTCTCCCTCTGTCCATTTTATTTCTAGTGGAAGTTGACACAGAAGTCGGGCTGATCCCCACAAAGTCTGTCCCCTCAGTGTCTTTGCCGGATTGTCCATCTCCTCTCTGAACATGCTTCTCTCCGTCCTCCTCCCCTTCTTTAGTGGACTTGAGCTGAGTGTTTTCCGGCTGTTGTGGTTTCTCATTTATTCCCTGCACTTGTCTCCCTCTGTCCATTTTATTTCTAGTGGAAGTTGACACAGAAGTCGGGCTGATCCCCACAAAGTCTGTCCTCTCAGTGTCTTTGCCGGGTTGTCCATCTTCTTCTCTCTGCACACTCTCCTCCCCTTCTTTAGTGGACTTGAGATCAGTGTTTTCAGGCTGTTGTGGTTTCTCATTACTTCCCTGCACTCGTATCCCCTTTTCCATTTTCTTTCTAGTGGAAGTTGACACAGAAGTCGGGCTGATCCCCACAAAGTCTGTCCTCACAGTGTCTTTGCCGGGTTGTCCATCTCCTTCTCTCTGCACACTCTCCTCCCCTTCTTTATTGGACTCAGTGTTTTCCGGCTGTTGTGGTTTCTCATTTCTTCCCTGCACTTGTCTCCCTCTGTCCATTTTCTTTCTAGTGGAAGTTGACACAGAAGTCGTGCTGATCCCCACAAAGTCTGTCCTCTCAGTGTCTTTGCCAGGTTGTCCATCTCCTTCTCTCTGCACACTCTCCTCCCCTTCTTTAGTGGACTTGAGCTCAGTGTTTTCCGGCTGTTGTGGTTTCTCATTACTTCCCAGCACTTGTATCCCCTTTACCATTTTCTTTCGAGTGGAAGTTGACACAGAAGTCGGACTGATCCCAACAAAGTCTGTCCTCTCAGTGTCTTTGCCGGATTGTCCATCTCCTTCTCTCTGCACACTCTCCTCACCTTCTTTATTGGACTTGAGCTCAGTGTTTTTCGGCTGTTGTGGTTTCTCATTTCTTCCCTGCACTTGTCTCCCTCTGTCCATGTTCTTTCTAGTGGAAGTTGACACAGAAGTCGGGCTGATCCCCACAAAGTCTGTCCTCTCAGTGTCTTTGCCGGGTTGTCCATCTTCTTCTCTCTGCACACTCTCCTCCCCTTCTTTAGTGGACTTGAGATCAGTGTTTTCAGGCTGTTGTGGTTTCTCATTACTTCCCAGCACTTGTATCCCCTTTTCCATTTTCTTTCTAGTGGAAGTTGACACAGCAGTCGGGCTGATTCCCACAAAGTCTGTCCTCTCAGTGTCTTTGCCGGATTGTCCATCTCCTTCTCTCTGCACACTCTCCTCCCCTTCTTTATTGGACTCAGTGTTTTCAGGCTGTTGTGGTTTCTCATTACTTCCCTGCACTTGTCTCCCTCTGTCCATTTTATTTCTAGTGGAAGTTGACACAGAAGTCGTGCTGATCCCCACAAAGTCTGTCCTCTCAGTGTCTTTGCCGGGTTGTCCATCTTCTTCTCTGTGCACACTCTCCTCCACTTCTTTATTGGACTTGAGATCAGTGTTTTCAGGCTGTTGTGGTTTGTCATTACTTCCCTGTACTTGTATCCCCTTTTCCATTTTCTTTCTAGTGGAAGTTGACACAGAAGTCGTGCTGATCCCCACAAAGTCTGTCCTCTCAGTGTCTTTGCCGGGTTGTCCATCTTCTTCTCTGTGCACACTCTTCTCCCCTTCTTTAGTGGACTCGGTGTTTTCAGGCTGTTGTGGTTTCTCATTACTTCCCTGCACTTGTATCCCCTTCTCCATTTTCTTTCTCGTGGAAGTTGACACAGAAGTCGGGCTGATCCCCGCAAAGTCTGTCCTGTCAGTGTCTTTGCCGGATTGTCCATCTCCTTCTCTCTGCACACTCTCCTCCCCTTCTTTATTGGACTTGAGCTCAGTGTTTTTCGGCTGTTGTGGTTTCTCATTTCTTCCCTGCACTTGTCTCCCTCTGTCCATTTTCTTTCTAGTGGAAGTTGACACAGAAGTCGTGCTGATCCCCACAAAGTCTGTCCTCTTAGTGTCTTTGCCAGGTTGTCCATCTCCTTCTCTCTGCACACTCTCCTCCCCTTCTTTAGTGGATTTGAGCTCAGTGTTTTCCGGCTGTTGTGGTTTCTCATTACTTCCCAGCACTTGTATCCCCTTTACCATTTTCTTTCGAGTGGAAGTTGACACAGAAGTCGGGCTGATCCCAACAAAGTCTGTCCTCTCAGTGTCTTTGCCGGATTGTCCATCTCCTTCTCTCTGCACATGCTTTTCTGCGTCCTCCTCCCCTTCTTTAGTGGACTTGAGCTTCGTGTTTTCCGGCTGTTGTGGTTTCTCATTACTTCCCAGCACTTGTATCCCCTTTACCATTTTCTTTCGAGTGGAAGTTGACACAGAAGTCGGACTGATCCCAACAAAGTCTGTCCTGTCAGTGTCTTTACCGGATTGTCCATCTCCTTCTCTCTGCACATGCCTTTCTGCGTCCTCCTCCCCTTCTTTATTGGACTCAGTGTTTTCCGGCTGTTGTGGTTTCTCATTACTTCCCTGCAGTTGAATCACCTTTTCCATTTTTTTTCTAGTGGAAGTTGATACAGAAATCGGACTGATCCCCACAAAGTTTGTCCTCTCAGTGTCTTTGCCAGATTGTCCATCTCCTTCTCTCCGCACATGCTTCTCTCCGTCCTCCTCCCCTTCTTTAGTGGACTTTAGCCAAGTGTTTTCCGGCTGTTGTGGTTTCTCATTACTTCCCTGCACTTGTAGCCCCCTTTCCATTTCCTTTCTCCTTTCATCCCAGATCTGCCCTAGATCCCGGCTCGTATGCCCCCCCGGGTCCTTGATCCCTCTTCCAGTTTGTATCTTTTCCTCCTTTGTTTCATCACTGTCTGGTACTTCCTGAGAAGGTTGTGTGTCCATGCACTTTCCCTTCTTATCTCCTTCCAGATACATCTGTCCTAAATCCCCGTCTGTGTCCTGAAGTATCTCAGAGTGTCCCCCCTTAACATACCTGTATCCGTCTCCTCCACACGCTCTTCCACTCTCGCCACAGTCGCCGCACATCTTCCTCAGCTGCTCCACCTCGTCTTTCAGCGTCTGCAACTCCTTCACCATGGCCTCCAGCTCCCGCAGCTTCTCTGGCAAGTGGACGGTCAACGGCGGCACGTTCAAAACATAAGGGCACCATGCCTGCTCCGGTCTGCACGGCCCATCAGCCGTCAGGACGGCCATGCAGGGGTTGAGTCCCTCCTTCCCCGGTGCATCTCCCAAAGACGTCCTGGAGAGGCTGAAGAAGGCCAGCAGGGTCCCGCACATGCAGAGCGCTGTTAACCTCATTTCGGGGCGAGGGAATGAGAGGAGAAGAGGAGGCAGAGGGAGTCAAATAGACCCACCCCGGTCAGCCGGGCAGGGGGACACAGTGAGGAGGCGGGGAGGTGGGCGGAGAGCGTAGGAGAGCCAAACGTTTTAGGAGAGACTCAAGTGAAAAAAATGTAAGAAGAGGAGAGGATGGATGTGCACTCGTGTCATGTAATTAACGCAATCGCTCCTCTCACACATTATTAACCACCATCTAACCAAACAGACCAACAAATTGTTTTCATTGAGGGCCATATGGCAGTTATGGTTGTAACAGTGAATAATATACAGTATGTATATAAATGTGTATAATTGTATTTTGTATGTATGCTGTACAAAACTAAATCTTTAGATTGTACTGTATAAAACGAGCAGCAATATTACGGCACAATTTTACCGTAATATTTGCAGTTAAAAAATTTTTTTACCGCATATAAAATAAAATAAATAGTGTAGTTTTATAGTGTATTATTACTCTATATCAGTGGTTCTTAACCTTGTTGGAGGTACCGAACCCCACCAGTTTCATATGCGCATTGTAAACCCTTCTTTAGTGAAAAATAAAAAATAAAAATTTCAAATTCAAGACAAAGTTATATGTTTTTGGTAACACTTTAGTATGGGGAACATATTCTAAGTAAAAAAGACTTAATTTAGAGTTTTTGGACACTAGGGGAACATATTCTAAGTAACAAAGACTTAATTTAGAGTTATTTGGTTAGGGTTAGAGCAGTGGTCCCCAACCTTTTTGTAGCTGGGGACCGGTCGACGCTTGAATATTTGTCCCACGGACGGGATAGTAAAAAAAAATTTTTTTTATTTTTTTTTGTCATAAAGAAATACAATCATGTGTGCTTACGGACTGTATCCCTGCAGACTGTATTGATTTATATTGATATATAATGTATATATTGTGTTTTTTTATCTTGATTTAATAAAAAAAAAAAATATATATATATATATATATTTTTTCAATTTCTTGTGCGGCCGCGGCCCGGTACCAATCGGTCTACAGACCGGTACCGGGCCACGGCCCGGTGGTTGGGGACCACTGGGTTAGAGGGTTAGGGTTATAATAAGGCCATGCCAAATAGGGCATTAATAAGTACTTAATAATGACTAGTTAAGAGCCAATATGTTACTAATTTGCATGTTAATAAGCAACTAATTAATGGTGAATATGTTCCCCATACTAAAGTGTTACCATGTTTTTTTTTACTGGTGCACAAAATGAAGCGTGCATGAACATCACCTTGTTCAAACAACAAAACCAACACAGTGCATAAACTCACAACAAATGACACACCTGCAAATCAGTCTGACTTCTGCTGTTGCCGTATCCGTAATACGCCGATAGGGAGAAGTTTTTATTTACACGATGAGTCGGGTGTGTTTTGACCTCCGCCGAACCCCTGAGCCCGACTCACAGAACCCCTAGGGTTCCATCGAACCCAGGTTAAGAACCACTGCTCTATATTTCAATTTAAAAAAAAAATGTTACTGTAATTTTTTTACATGAACAGTTTGTTGGATAACTTGCTTTGAAATCATAAGTCAAGCAGATATTTCAGTTTGTATCTTTATTTGTACAATAACTGTATGTATAATGATATAATATTTTGTTTCATTATTTGAGGTGATTAAAGTGTACTTACTTACTTACTTAGGCCTTAGTATTCCCTGAGGAACATAGGCCGCCGACGAAAGCCTTCCATCCATTCCGGTCTCGTGCCCTTCGGTGGAGTTGTTGCCATGACAGCCCCTCAGCCCTCATCTCCTGTTCCGTGCTTCTTCTCCAGGTTGTTCTTGGTCTCCCTCTGTTTCGTTTTCCCCATGTTAGTGCCTGTTTGGTGCTTGATTTATTGGGTTTTCTGAGTGTGTGGCCTATCCGGCTCCCCTTCCTTCTCCTGATTGGCAGTTCCACTGGTTCTGGTGTGGTGAGTTCCCACAGGTTGGCATTGGTGATGGTGTCTGGCCAGTAGACTCCTAGGACCCGACGGAGGCAACGGTTTACTAATGTCTGTAGTTTATTGAGTATGCTATTGGTGGTTTTCCATGTTTCTGATCCTTACAGCAGGATGGATTTGACATTTGAGTTAAATATTTTCAGTTTGGTTTCGAGAGAAATGTTTTTTGCTCTCCATATTTTGTTTAGTATGTTGAATGATGTTCCTGCTTTCCCTATTCTGGATTTGACATCCTCATCTGCCCCTCCATCTACAAAACCCGTTTCCATATGAGTTGGGAAATTGTGTTGGATGTAAATATAAACGGAATACAATGATTTGCAAATCATTTTCAACCCATATTCAGTTGAATATGCTACAAAGACAACATATTTGATGTTCAAACTGATAAAAAAAAAAAAATTGTGCAAATAATCATTAACTTTAGAATTTGATGCCAGCAACACGTGGCAAAGAAGTTGGGAAAGGTGGCAATAAATACTGATAAAGTTGAGGAATGCTCGTCAAACACTTATTTGGAACATCCCACAGGTGAGCAGGCAAATTGGGAACAGGTGGGTGCCATGATTGGGTATAAAAGTAGATTCCATGAAATGCTCAGTCGTTCACAAACAAGGACGGGGCGAGGGTCACCACTTTGTCAACAAATGCGTGAGCAAATTGTTGAACAGTTTAAGAAAAACCTTTCTCAACCAGGTATTGCAAGGAATTGAGGGATTTCACCATCTACGCTCCGTAATATCATCAAAAGGTTGAGAGAATCTGGAGAAATCACTGCACGTAAGTGATGATCTTACGGACCTTCCATCCCTTAGGCTGTACTGCATCAACAAGCGACATCAGTGTGTAAAGGATATCACCACATGGGCTCAGGAACACTTCAGAAACCCACTGTCGGTAACTACAGTTGGTCGCTACATCTGTAAGTGCAAGTTAAAACTCTCCTATGCAAGGCGAAAACCGTTTATCAACAACACCCAGAAACGCCGTCGGCTTCGGTGGGCCTGAGCTCATCTAAGATGGACTGATGCAAAGTGGAAAAGTGTTCTGTGGTCTGACGAGTCCACATTTCAAATTGTTTTTGGAAACTGTGGACGTCGTGTCCTCCGGACCAAAGAGGAAAAGAACCATCTGGATTGTTATAGGCGCAAAGTTCAAAAGCCAGCATGTGTGATGGTATGGGGGTGCATTAGTGCCCAAGACATGGGTATCTTACACATCTGTGAAGGCACCATTAATGCTGAAAGGTACATACAGGTTTTGGAACAACATATGCTGCCATCTAAGCGCCGTCTTTTTCATGGACGCCCCTGCTTATTTCAGCAAGACAATGCCAAGCCACATTCAGCACGTGTTACAACAGCGTGGCTTCGTAAAAAAAAAAGAGTGCGGGTACTTTCCTGGCCCGCCTGCAGTCCAGACCTGTCTCCCATCGAAAATGTGTGGCGCATTATGAAGCGTAAAATACCACAAAGGTTCAAAGGTTGAACGACTGAAGCTCTACATAAAACAAGAATGGGAAAGAATTCCACTTTCAAAGCTTCAACAATTAGTTTCCTCAGTTCCCAATCGTTTATTGAGTGTTGTTAAAAGGAAAGGTGATGTAACACAGTGGTGAACATGCCCTTTCCCAACTACTTTGGCAACTCTAAGTTAATTATTATTTGCAAAAAAAAAATAAAGTTTATGAGTTTGAACATCAAATATGTTGTCTTTGTAGTGCATTCAATTGAATATGAGTTGAAAAGGATTTGCAAATCATTGTATTCCGTTTATATTTACATTTAACACAATTTCCCAACTCATATGGAAACGGGGTTTGTATTTCCACGCTTTTGGGGGCCACACAAATTGATGTGGCCGGGCCTTGAGTTTGACACCTGTGTTAATTGATTGATTGATTGATTGATTGATTGACTGTACTGTGCAATCTACGAATAAAAGTTCCAATCAATCAATCAATCAAACGTCGTCTAATGCGGACCACCGGTGGAACCTTCTGGCTCTGTGCTGCGATGACAACGCGATCACACGCGTGTGATGTGTGTGTCGCGGTTGCCCGGGGCGATTGCGCGCAAAAAGACGATGTCAGATGTTGACGTCAAGCTTCGTGCGCTTTAGTTCCAAGTAAATAAAGGAGTTGTATTTCTTTCCGTGGCTTCGCTACAGAGTTGGGCGAAACGGCGTGTTGTGTTGTTGCTAGGCTGGTGGCGTGTTGTTATTAATTTAAAAAAAAAAAAAAAGCCTTTTGATGACCTCAACACCCCCGCCAGCCCTGATATGTTTATCATCGGCCGTGTATTTATGTGTTTCTGAGAGGGGGGATTCCACAAATGCTACTTCACATTCGGTGCCGGAGTCCAAGAGGAGGCTGTAAAATGTTGGTGTGGATCCGGCTAATGGTGGCGATCCAGGAATGTGTTTTTCTACTTCTGCTAGTTGTGAAAGAGGGACTTTTTTTGGATGATCTAACACATGTTGATGATGTTACGTCGAAAATATGACAAGGGAGGATATCTGCGGGGATGCGCACTTGTTTCGCCTCGTTTCGAGGAGCACTCTAGTTTGGTGAGTGACCTTTTTTGAACTGGCTGGTTGTCACGACGACACGGGAGATTTCTCAGCTGTCTTTTACATCACAACAAAGGAAGCTACGGCCTGTGGGAAAGCACACGCTTCCTAAATGGAACGTGAGATAACGGCGGACAAAAACCGTCCGTACCGTGGACTTGACTTTCTCAACACGTCGACGCGCGTGTTTGACAAGCGCAGGTCGGCAAAAGGCGGGAGCGCTCTCACCTAGCACTTACTTGCCAGTGTGGAGGCGATGTTTACGTTCCTCCGAGTTGCCTTTGAAGGCCAGGTGGTGTTGATTTATGACCGCAGGACCACATCTTTAGCGACGCACGCTCGCATACGTGCCTTAATTGGAGGGAGGCTGGTGCCGCCCACATGGGAAAAGTCATCGTCCATCCATCCATCTTCTCCCGCTTATCCGAGGTCGTGTCGCGGGGGCAGCAGCCTACACTGCAAAAAGTCAGTGTTCAAAAACAAGGGGAAAAAATACAAAAATTAGGGGTATTTTACTTGAACTAAGCAAAATTATCTGCCAATAGAACAAGAAAATGTGGCTTGTCAAGATTTTCCAAAACAAGCAAAATTAGCTAACCTCAATGAACCCCAAAATACCTTAAAATAAGTATATTCTCACTAATAACAAGTGCACTTTTCTTGGTAGAAAAAAAAAGAGACTTTTTTGCTCAATATGTTGAAAAATATTCTTAAATTAAAGGCCTACTGAAAGCCACTACTAGCGACCACGCAGTCTGATAGTTTATACATCAATGATGAAATCTTAACATTGCAACACATGCCAATACGGCCGGGTTAACTTATAAAGTGCAATTTTAAATTTCCCGGGAAATATCCAGGCTGAAACGTCTCGGTATGATGACGTATGCGCGTGACGTAGTCAGTTAAACGGAAGTATTGGTACCCCGTAGAATCCTATACAAAAAGCTCTGTTTTCATTTCATAATTCCACAGTATTCTGGACATCTGTGTTGGTGAACATTTTTCAACATATTGAGCAAAAAGGTCTCATATTTGTTTTTTCTACCAAGAAAAGTGCACTTCTTATTAGTGAGAATATACTTATTTTAAGGTATTTTGGGGTTCACTGAGGTTAGCTAATTTGACTTGTTTTGGAAAGTCTTGACAAGCCAAATTTTCTTGTTCTATTGGCAGATAATTTTGCTTAGTTCAAATAAAATACCCCTCAATTTTGTATTTTTTTTCCTTGTTTTTGAACACTGACTTTTTGCAGTGTGTACAGTAATCTATTTATTTATATCTGCACCTTATTGCTTTTTTATCCTACCATGAGCTAATGCAACGGAATTTCCGTTCTTATCTGTATTGCAAAGTTCAAATTTGAATGACAATAAAAGGAAGTCTAAGTCTCTTCCCGGGGCACCCCGAGGAGTTCCCAGGCCAGCCGGGAGAGATTGTCTTCCCAACGTGTCCTGGGTCTTCTTCCCCGTGGCCTTCTACTGGACGGGCGTGCCCTAAACACCTGGGTTTCCATGGCCGGGGAGCTGCATCTAAGCCAGGTGCGTCTAAAGTGCGGCCCGGGGGCCATTTGCGGCCCGCAGCTAATTGTTTACCGGCCCGCCACACATTCTGCAAAAATTGCAAATATTGCAAAAATTTAAAAAAACATTTAAAAAAAGTGGAATGAGGTGAAATCTAACAAGAAAAAATTGCAATCTGTTTTTTTTTCTTTTGTCTTTGTTTATTTTTCTTTTTTTTGCCAATGCTAAAAAAAACTAAAAAAAAATCTATGTTATAATGAATTATTACTTAAAAAATATAACTTTAAAATGTTTTATGTGGAAAAAATATTGCATATATTGTGTGGTTGCCATATAAAAACATCAAAGTTTTATTTGACAAAAGAGCATAAAACAAACAAAATAATAGTTCAAACGTAAAATCGACAGATATATCTGAAGTTGATCTCATAATTTAAGTGTTAAAAGTTAAAAAAAAACTAATAACAATGTATCACTTTATGAGTGGGGGACCTTTTGGATCCCAAATATATTTAGTAGGATTTTATTTAACTTTTCACTGTGATTACTCAAAAATATTAAATTAAATTTCAGTTTTACTATAAAAAACAAAGTTGTCTTTGACAGAAAACCTTTTTTTTTTTTTTTACTTTATATGTGTATCTGATGTGTTGGATCCACTGTGGACTGGACTTTCACAATGTTATGTCAGACCCACTCGACATCCATTGCTTTCGGTCTCCCCTAGAGGGGGAGGGTTACCCACATATGCGGTCCTCTCCAAGGTTTCTCATAGTCATTCACCGACGTCCCACTGGGGTGAGTTTTTCCTTGCCCGTATGTGGGCTCTGTACCGAGGATGTCGTTGTGGCTTGTACAGCCCTTTGAGACACTTGTGATTTAGGGCTATATAAATAAACATTGATTGATTGATTGATTGATTGATTGATTGATATCAACCTCAAGTTGATATAGAGATTTACTGTAAGCGTTAAATAAAAAATAATAATAATAATTTTACTTATTTTTAACGGTTTAATGACTGAGACCCTTTATAGTCCCCGGGAGCCCTAAAGGTTAAAAAAAAATCCATATATTTTGTTAAAGGCCTACTGAAATGAAATTGTTTTATTTAAACGGGGATAGCAGATCTATTCTATGTGTCATACTTGATCATTTCGCGATATTGCCATATTTCTGCTGAAAGGATTTAGTATAGAACAACGACGATAAAGATCGCAACTTTAGGTGTCTAATAAAAAAAAGGCTTGCCCCTACCGGAAGTAGCGTGACGTAGTCAATTGAACATATACGCAAAGTTCCCTGTTTACAATGATGGCCGCCAGAAGTGAGAGAGATTCGGACCGAGAAAGCGACGATTTCCCCATTAATTTGAGCGAGGATGAAAGATTTGTGGATGAGGAAAGTGCAAGTGAAGGACTAGTGGGGAGTTGAAGCTATTCAGATAGGGAAGATGCTGTGAGAGCCGGGGGTGACCTGATATTCAGCTGGGAATGACTACAACAGTAAATAAACACAAGACATATATATACTCTGTTAGCCACAACACAACCAGGCTTATATTTAATATGCCACAAATTAATCCCGCATAAAAACACCTAGGTGTTTGTTATGCTAGCTCCTAGCTACTAGCTCGAGCTAGTTATAGCTCGAGCGGGTAATATGGACGGGATCTCGTATATATAACCCGCCAATACAATTCAAACACCTGCACAACACACACACTCACTCAGCCCAAAGGACCGTTCACCTAACCCAAGGTTCATAAAGCTTATATATTTAACCAAAGTTACGTACGTGACACGCACGTACGGGTAAGCGATCAAATGTTTGGAAGCGCGCGGGTGGGACCTGATATTCAGCTGGGAATAACTACAACAGTAAATAAACACAAGACATATATATACTCTATTAGCCACAACACAACCAGGCTTATATTTAATATGCCACAAATTAATCCCGCATAAAAACACCTAGGTGTTTGTTATGCTAGCTCCTAGCTACTAGCTTGAGCTAGTTATAGCTCGAGCGGGTAATATGGACGGGATCCCGTATATATAACCCGCCAATACAATTCAAACACCTGCACAACACACACACTCACTCAGCCCAAAGGACCGTTCACCTAACCCAAGGTTCATAAAGCTTATATATTTAACCAAAGTTACGTACGTGACACGCACGTACGGGTAAGCGATCAAATGTTTGGAAGCGCGCGGGTGGGACCTGATATTCAGCTGGGAATAACTACAACAGTAAATAAACACAAGACATATATATACTCTACTAGCCACAACACAACCAGGCTTATATTTAATATGCCACAAATTAATCCCGCATAAAAACACCTAGGTGTTTGTTATGCTAGCTCCTAGCTACTAGCTTGAGCTAGTTATAGCTCGAGCGGGTAATATGGACGGGATCCCGTATATATAACCCGCCAATACAATTCAAACACCTGCACAACACACACACTCACTCAGCCCAAAGGACCGTTCACCTAACCCAAGGTTCATAAAGCTTATATATTTAACCAAAGTTATGTACGTGACACGCACGTACGGGCAAGCGATCAAATGTTTGGAAGCGCGCGGGTGGGACCGGATATTCAGCTGGGAATGACTACAACAGTAAATAAACACAAGACATATATATACTCTATTAGCCACAACACAATCAGGCTTATATTTAATATGCCACAAATTAATCCCGCATAACAAACACCTAGGTGTTTGTTATGCTAGCTCCTAGCTACTAGCTGGAGCTAGTTATGGCAAGCGATCAAATGTTTGGAAGCGTACTCACGGTATCGCGTCTGTGTCTGTTAACGAAGTCAAAGTAAGAGTCTCTGTTGTCCGAGTTCTTCGATCTTGACTGCATCTTTCGGGAATGTAAACAAGGAAACACCGACTGTGTTGTGTTGCTGACTTCCCTCGCAAAATACTCCGCTTCGCACCGACTTTCTTCTTTGCTTGCTCAGCTTCTTTCTCCATAACGCAATGAACAAATTGCAACAGATTCACCAACACAGATGTCCAGAATACTGTGGAATAATGAGATGAAAACAGAGCTATTTCGTATTGGCTTCAATGGGGAAGCCATACCTGTGTTCTACTGGCTACGTCACGCGCATACGTCATCCTCAAAGGCGTTTTGAACCGGAAGTTCCCCGGGAAATTTTAAATTGCGCTTTATAAGTTAACCCGGCCGTATTGGCATGTGTTGCAACGTTAAGATTTCATCATTGATGTATAAACTATCAGACTGCGTGGTCGGTAGTAGTGGCTTTCAGTAGGCCTTTAAACAACGTGGCGACTTCACTGGCTTTTGGGTTTTGTAACCGTCTTGCTAATTCCCCATAATGGCCTCACTCTTGGCCGTACCCATGTATGGACAGGTGCCCACCCAGTAAACAGTGTTTCGAATCCCCCCCACCAGTGAGCCGCCTTGGCCCACTCTCTGTCCTGAATCATGTAAACACGGCGGGCTTGATTTTCCGTGCCCAAAGAACAAACATCTGACCGTCACTGGCAGCCTTGGCGGACCGTCCACCGTCGGGGAGGGCGAATGCCGAGACCGTGTCCTCATCCTCGCTCGCGTCTCCTCATCAGCTGGAAGATACTGAGACCTGCGGATCACAAAGTACGCCAGAGCTCATCATTTTGTTTCCGTCTCGGTTCCACTCGCTTGTAAGACGGACATTCTTTCAACGTGTGTCAGAGTGACTTCTTGCCGGTCACTTGAAAACAACAGAGATGTGTTTTGTCACATCTGGGGTTGATTTTTTCTCTCGTTTGCATCTTGTTTCCATCACGAGATAAGGCCAGGTCAGTCACTAACCTAAATACCTGGACTCAATTAGGACGTGAATATTCCACAATTAATATGACACGGTGAAGGATGATCAATTACCGTATTTTCCCGACCATAGGGCGCACCGGATTATAAGGAGCACTGCCTATTAATAGTCTATATTTGACCTTTTTTCATATATAAGGCACACCGGATTATAAGGCGCATTAAAGGAGTCTTTTTTTTTTTTTTTTCCAAAATGTAAACACTTCCTTGTGGTTTACATAACATGTAATGGTGGTTCTTTGGTCAAAATGTTGCATAGATGATGTTTTACAGATCATCTTCAAGTCGCTTTCTGACGTCCGGGTTATGTTTGACTAAGGGGAGATGACGGCAACAGACACCAGGGGGCAGTATGTATAATGATTTACTATAAATATATATACCATACTTGCCAACCCTCCCGTTTTTAGCGGGAGAATCCCGGTATTCAGCGCCTCTCCCGACAACCTCCCGGCAGAGATTTTCTCCCGACAAACTCCCGGTATTCAGCCGGAGCTGGAGGCCACGCCCCTTCCAGCTCAATGCGGACCTGAGACTGAGTGGGGACAGCCTGTTCTCACGTCCGCTTTCCCACAATATAAACAGCTTGCCTGCCCAATGACGTCATAACATCTAGGGCTTTTAGAGAGTAGAGTGCACAACTGCGCACACAACAAGGAGACGAAGCAGAAGAATGAGGAAGTTACAGACATGGCGACGCCGTCGACGAGCAAGATGAAGAAATACGCTTGCAAGTTCCAAAACGAATGGAAACAAGAATTTCAGTTCATCCAGGACAGTTCGAAGGGGAAGGTGTATGTATGTTGCCTGTAAATATGTAGAACAGACTTCTCCATTGAACACGGTGGCCGAAATTATATACTCATCATGAACGGAGAAGTTAAACAGGACAATACTGCCATCTAATGGATAGCCACCGGAACACTGAAATTCAAGTATTTATTTTATGTAAATAAAATAAATATATATATATATAGCTAGAATTCACTGAAAGTAAAGTATTTCATATATATATATATATATATATATATATATATATATATATATATATATATATATATATATATATATATATATATATATATATATATATAAATATATATATGAAATATATATATATATATGAAATATATATTAAATACTCGAGTTGGTGAATTCTAGCTGTAAATAACCACGCCCCCAACCCGGCCCCCCACTCCCCACCTCCCGATATTGGAGGTCTCAAGGTTGGCAAGTATGATATATACACTACCGTTCAAAAGTTTGGGGTCACCCAAACAATTTTGTGGAATAGCCTTCATTTCTAAGAACAAGAATAGACTGTCGAGTTTCAGATGAAAGTTCTCTTTTTCTGGTCATTTTGAGCGTTTAATTGACCCCGTAAATGTGATGCTCCAGAAACTCAATCTGCTCAAAGGAAGGTCAGTTTTGTAGCTTCTGTAACGAGCTAAACTGTTTTCAGATGTGTGAACATGATTGCACAAGGGTTTTCTAATCATCAATTAGCCTTCTGAGCCAATGAGCAAACACATTGTACCATTAGAACACTGGAGTGATAGTTGCTGAAAATGGGCCTCTATACACCTATGTAGATATTGCACCAAAAACCAGACATTTGCTGCTAGAATAGTCATTTACCACATTAGCAATGTATAGAGTGTATTTCTTTAAAGTTAAGACTAGTTTAAAGTTATCTTCATTGAAAAGTACAGTGCTTTTCCTTCAAAAATAAGGACATTTCAATGTGACCCCAAACTTTTGAACGGTAGTGTATATATATATATATATATATATATATATATATATATATATATATATATATATATATATAGTCAATATATATATATATATAATAGCAAAAAATACTACTACTACTACTACTAATAATAATAGATGTTATTTTTAAAAGCACTTTACATTGAGTAAACAACCTCAAAGTGCTACAGTGTATTAAAAAAAAAAAAAAAAAAAGATATCAAAAATTAAAAAAAAATAAAAACTAGAACAGCAAAATAGCTAAAACTAGTATGCATATATCTATATTTTAAAAAGAAGGGTTTTTAAGCCTTTTTTAAAAGCATCCACAGTCTGCGGTGACCTCAGGTGGTCAGGGAGAGCGTTCCACAGACTGGGAGCGGCGGAGCAGAAAGCCCGGTCTCCCATTGATCGTAGCTTTGTCCTCGGAGGTTGGAGGAGGTTAGCCTGTCCGGAGCGGAGGTGTCGTGTGGAGGATTTGGGGGTGAGTAGTTCTTTGAGGTAGAGGGGGGGCATTTCCATGGAGGCACTGGTGGGTTAGTAGGGAGACTTTGAATTCAATCATGAGTGGAACAGGAAGCCAGTGAAGGGATTTGAGAGTTGGTGTGATATGGTCGTATTTCCGCACTCTCATCTCACCAAACTATAGAATGGAGTGTGTGACCAAAATACAAGAGTGTGTGGTGTAAGACTATGTGTGTAATTCATTGTTGTGTGTTACCGTGATGTTGAAAACGAGGAGAGGGAACAAGGCAGGAAGGCAGTCCGAGGGGCCGGCAGATGATCCGGGGCGCGAGAGAGGCATCAAAAGGTCCGAGTCCAAAGTGGGGGGTCGCGGATCGAGGAAGGAGGTCCCAATCACAAGGGAGCACAATGGTTAAGACTCGGGAAGCAAGGTACACCAAGCGAAGGTATCCAAAGAGGTAAACTAAGTTCCCGCCAGGATCCTTGGGTCCACTGGTCCTTCATCCAGCTCGCCCTCATCAGTCCCAGGTGTGCGGATTGCCGATTGTCTGGAGGCTTGTCACTGCGTGGGCGTGCTGCGCTCAGCGTGAGCGGGGGGCGTGTCCGGGCGAGCAACCAGAGGAGGAACCGGGATACTCAGTTGCAGGAAGGAAGCGGGTTCGAGTCCGTGCCGTGACAGTTCGCTTCCGGATGCGCCGTTTTGTGGGCGGTCTTATTTACGTGGCTCACCTTCGACAGCGTCTTCTCCCCCGTCATCTTTGTTGTAGCGGTGTAGCGTGCAAGACCGGGGGTGGAAGAAGTGTCAAAAGATGGACCTAACTGTTTTAATGACATTCAGGAAGCAACAACAAGGCCGGAAATGTGTACCGTGAAAAAGCGTCCGACCGGAACTCTCTAATAACTAAAGTTCCTTGGGTGAATAATGTAAACTCACTACACCGGTATGTTTTAGTAGTTTCATGGCGAGTTTACTGACAGATATAAGTAAGAACTTTACACTACTTTATATTACAAATGGCAACAGTGGAGGATGAAGGTCCCATAACAAGAAGCTTATCGACTACGGTGTCGGCACGGACTACAAAAGCGGACGCGCGCAATTTTTCAGGATTTATGCAGATCCCAAATACAGATCAGCAGGTACCAGAAAGTAAGAAATGTTGCTTTTGCATAATATTGCGAAACAAAACGCCAGATAATATGTCTTACCTCATACACACACCATAATAATACTCCTGAGTTGAAGCACAGTACAATCCATCAAGCGGTGTGGCTTCATAGCTTACCAAAGTCCTACTAAAACATTTTGACCGATTTTTGAGCGCCGTGTGTAATGTTCTATATTTTCAATGGAACATATAAAATGTTGGTGTTGTTTACTTGAGTCATATTGCCATCATAGTGCAGTCTACACGTATATCTTATGTTTGACTGCCATCTACTGGTCACACTTATCATTACACCATGTACCAAATAAAGTTGCTTCGAGGTCGGTAAGCAAAACCAGAATTATTCCGTACATTAGGCGCACCAGGTTATAAGGCACACTGTCCAGTTTTGAGGGAAAAAAAGGATTTTAAGTGCACCTTATAGTCCGAAAAATGTTTGACTGCCATCTACTGGTCACACTTGTCATTACACCATGTACCAAATAAAATTGCTTTGAGGTCGGTAAGCAAAACCAGAATTATTCCGTACATTAGGCGCACCAGGTTATAAGGTGCACTGTCCAGTTTTGAGGGAAAAAAATGATTTTAAGTGCACCTAATAGTCCGGAAAATATGTTTGACTGCCATCTACTGGTCACACTTATCATTACACCATGTACCAAATAAAATTGCTTCGAGATCGGTAAGCAAAACCAGAATTATTCCGTACATTAGGCGCACCGGGTTATAAGGCGCACTGTCCAGTTTTGAGGGAAAAAAAGGATTTTAAGTGCACCTTATAGTCCGGAAAATATGTTTGACTGCCATCTACTGGTCACACTTATCACTACAAAAGCCCGGAAATAATATGCGTTAATAAAATGCTTTATCTTTTCTTACTGAATATATTTAGTTCTTTCCCTTTTGACATTAAAAATCTATCAAAATATTATATTATCATGTATTCCAAAAATATTTTTTTGTTAAAATAAAGATAAATACTAGGGATGTCCGATAATGGCTTTTTGCCGATATCCGATATTGTCCAGCTCTTTAATTACCGATACCGATATCAACCGATACCGATATCAACCGATATATGCAGTCGTGGAATTAACACATTATTATGCCTAATTTGGACAACCATGTATGGTGAAGATAAGGTACTTTTTAAAAAAAATAATAAAATAAGATAACTAAATTAAAAACATTTTCTTGAATAAAAAAGAAAGTAAAACAATATAAAAACAGTTACATAGAAACTAGTAATTAATGAAAATGAGTAAAATTAACTGTTAAAGGTTAGTACTATTAGTGGACCAGCAGCACGCACAATCATGTGTGCTTACGGACTGTATCCCTTGCAGACTGTATTGATATATATTGATATATAATGTAGGAACCAGAATATTGATAACAGAAAGAAATGGGGGGAGGGAGGTTTTTTGGGTTGGTGCACTAATTGTAAGTGTATCTTGTGTTTTTTATGTTGATTTAATAAAAAAAACAAAAAAAAACAAACAAACGATACAGATAATAAAAAAAACGATACCGATAATTTCCGATATTACATTTTAACGCATTTATCGGCCGATAATATCGGCAGGCCGATATTATCGGACATCCCTAATAAATACTGTATTTAATTATCTGCTTGACGCATGATTTCCAAACTAATTACCAATCAAATTCAGTGGCGGGCTGTGCGTTTCCCACCTAGGCTTTCAGTGATGTCCTACTTAGTCCGACTTTAATAAATACCTCTCAAAATACCACTATTGATGTCACCACATGACCACGGCTGGAGAAATGCGATACAGAATCACATGTACGCACTACTGGACATTGAAACACCTCTACAGTGTACAAAACAGGCTATATTTCGGCACATTTAAAAATCAATGAACCCGCATTAGCATTTAAAACATACCTTACGTGGTACTGTCAAAATTAAAATAATTGTAAAGAACATATTAAATGTGGAAAAATGAATAAATAAAATATTTGAACTTTTTCTTTGTGAGTTAAAGTGAGAACCGATGATTTCTCCGTTGGCCGGGTGTGGCTCCGGTGCCGCTTCCTGCTGTTCGCAAATTACAACTTGAGATTGGATTCTCACTTGGGAGTGACAAGTGAGAATCCAATCACAGTCACGTTGAGGGTAAGGCTGCCTAGATGGGCTACTGTCAACAACTCTGTGATCTGATTGGCTATCGCAACTGTCTATCAACTGTCTATCCGGCAGAATTCATACAGCGCTGGCAACAAGCCGGCTGAATTCTGATTGGATAAAAGCTCCTAACGTAAAAACAAGCAACACCGGAGCCTGATAAGACATGAAGAGAATATGATGAATACTTTATGGAAAGTAGATTAAAATGAACTTTTATTAATCTATGACACTGATCAAATTGTAGACTGTAAAATTGACAATAGATTTTACGGTTAAATTCCATCGACTGAACTTTTTTTACCGTAAAATCCACTTTGGTACTGTTTTCTTCCCATATACAGTAAAACACTAAAAAACAAACAAAAAAACATTAAAACAACAAGATTTTACGGTAAAAAAACAAACAAACTGGCAGCTCTGTTGCTTGAAATGTACCGCTGAAAACAGTGGTATTGTTTCTCCATGCCATTCCATTTTTTTATATGCTGTAAAAAATAAAAAATAAAAGAGATGATATTTTGCAGCAGATAATATGGATGAACTCTAATATTGTAATAGATGGAAAGCCTTTCTTTTGGAAAAATATGCTTGAAAGAGGAATTATTTTTGTCAATGACATTATCAATGAGAATGGTAAAATTATGAAATATGATGAATTTACAACTATGTATGGTGATGCTTGTTCAAGCTTTTCATTTAATCAACTAACTGGAGTCATTGGGAAAAGATGGAAACAAATTAATTATGGAACTACTAAATTATTAGTTTGTAAACTGTTGGAAGCAGATCAGAATCATATCCATATTTAAGTGTTACTTCTTTCTAAAAACTCCTATAGTCATATTTACATCAGCTAATGTCTCGTGTGGTACAAAGTGCTTGGATTCGAGTGTCCTCGGTTAGAGTCAGAGCGCTGTTTATTCTCTTTGTTGAGACTGCCATTACATTCCTAAGATAAGGAGCACAGCTAGACTGGGGAAACAGCAGGTGGGGAGGGGGAGGAAGGGGAAGATCACGGGACTTCCGGGGGTTTGAGGGGAGACCGAGCTAGACCGATCTGGACCGGGCTGGGGAACGCTGGTGTGCTGGATTGGTCTCAGTTTGTCCTCTAAGCTTGGAGAATAAACCACAAAATACCAACTGCTGCCTGTTGATTGAATATAAACATCAGCTTATGTGCCATAAAAAGAATCTGGGAGAGACTAGCAATTTGAATTCCCCATTGGAGGAATGCTGGTCGACGCAACAATTCCCTTAATAAGAAATTCTAGTTGGCAAAAAGGAACTAAAATAAATAGAAAAATATATGAGTTTTATTTACCGGTAATAAAGAAATCTTTGAAGGCTGCCCCATACAACACATATGGAAAATGGGAGGACTTTTTTGACTGCCCGTTGCCGTGGGATGCGATATTCAAATGAATCTACAAAACCACTATCGATGTGCAAAATCGTTATTTTCAAATTAAAATTATTTATAACTTCCTACCCTCAGGGAAAAATGTTAAAAATATGGAATATGACAGAGTCAGACGATTGCCGATTTTGTTGTCAGGAGCCTGAATCCACCCTACATTTGTTTTGGTATTGTCATATTGTGTCTTCGTTTTGGGTGGGAGTTGAAAAAATGTGTTTAAGGATTGGTTTGTTTATGAAGCTTGATGTGGTTTATGTTATTTTAGGAGAGTTCATTGACAGTCATGATTTAGTCCATTTAATTATAGTAAAAGGTTTATTTTTAAGGCCAAAAACAGATATTCACTTAGTATTTCTTTCTTTAAAACATTTATTCAGTATTTTTTAACTTTAGAAAATGATATGGTTGAAAACGATAATGATGCCAAAAAACATAAAAAAAGATGGGAAGTCCTCAAAGGCTTATTTTGAAAATGTAATTTTGTTTATATATGATATGCAATCTGTTGTTGTATTCCCTATTTTAAGTGTACATAAATGAAGGTGTGTGTTGCTGAGTTCGACTTGGATGTGATCTGGATTGTACATGGGTGCTTCATTTGAAAATGTATTTTTGTTTGTGGATTGTATGCAACCTGTTGTGTTCCCTGGTTTTTGGTGTACATGGGTGAAGGTGTGTGTTGCTGAGCCCGATCTGGACGTAATCTGAACTGGACCTGGTTTTAAGAACCCTTTTGAACAATCTGATTTCATTGACAACCCGGTCTGGTGAAGTTAAGGTCCTTTGTTTGTTTTGTTTGAAAGTAAAGCAATATAAAAACAATTACATAAAAAATAGTAATTAATGAAAATGTTAGTGGACCAGCAGCACACACAATCATGTGTGCTCTAAAGACTGTATCCCTTGCAGACTGTATTGTTCTATATTGTAGGAACCAGAAGATTTTTTTTTTAATAACAGAAAGAGACAGCCCCTTTTGTGTAAATGTGTGTGGATGAGTGTGAATGGGGGAGGGAGGGTTTTCTTGGGTTGATGCACTGATGGTAAGTGTATCTTGTGTCTTTTTTTATGTTGTTGTTTAAAATAAATAAATAAAATAAAAAAATAAAAAAATAAACATGCTTTTACTGTAAAATTCTAGTGACTGAGCTGCCAGTTTTTGAAGTAAAATTTAAATATTTTTTTTGCAGCTTATGTAAAAAAATATATTGTTGATATACTCATTGTCAAAAGCGGGCCCTCTGAGGGCAACCATAACTGCCATGTGGCCCTCAATGAAAACGAGTTTGACACCACTGTTTTAGAATAATGCAGGAAAATTTTAGCATTTTTTCCCAACACCAATTTTTCTCTTCTAGTCTACCCATTCTATTGTTTTCTTATTACACTCTATGGCTTTTGTATAGTTGCCATTGTTTATTATGTTTTATTTCATTAATGTTTTGCTCTTTTCTAAAGCTTTTGAGAATGTTATTTGTGTTTTTTCTTCGTGTAATTGAGCTATTGTGATCCTTAGGGATCAGTAAATTGTGTCCATGTGTAAAGGCCCTAACAGCATTATGTTACCACTGCTCTCTAGTGGAGATTTGTGGTAACTGCAGTAAGTAAAGGAGAGTGTGTGGGTGTCCAAAACCCAAAAATATAACAAAAAAGAGGTAAGATACAAACAAAATGAGGTATTTAAAGTGGTTGACATTTGTGCTTTGCTCAGATGTAGTCATTTCACAACTTTAGGATACGATATTGAAAACATGAGCGCGTTTGTCAGTTTGTTTGTGTTTAAATCAGCCGAAAATAATAACAGGAAGCGCAAACAAATACTTGGCAAGGTGACACAGAGACTTTAAATTCCTAAAGTGTAAGTCATTGTGTGTTTTCTCTGAACAATTGAACGCACAAACAGTATATATTCACAATGTAAGGAAATGAATTAAGGAACTTTCGATGTTTTCCAAGAGTTGAGTAATCAACATTTTTATACAAATAAAACATGTTACAGTAAAAGTAAGAGACAACACCAATAGATTCAAATTTAGAATTAAAAATAGTCTTAAATCAACTTAAATTCCATCCATCCATCCATTTTCTACCGCTTGTCCCTTTCGGGGTGGCGGGGGGTTGCTGGAGCCTATCTCAGCTGCATTCGGGCGGAAGGCGGGGTACACCCTGGACAAGTCGCCACCTCATCACAGGGCCAACACAGATAGATAGACAACATTCACACACTAGGGCCAATTTTAGTGTTGCCAATCAACCTATCCCCAGGTGCATGTTTTTGGAGGTGGGAGTAAGCCGGAGTACCCGGAGGGAACCCACGCAGTCACGGGGAGAACATGCAAACTCCACACAGAAAGAACCCGAGCCCGGGATTGAACTCAGGACTACTCAGGACCTTCGTATTGTGAGGCACAGGCACTAACCCCTGTTCCACCGTGCTGCCTAAAACTTAGCCAATAGTATAATAACATAATAGTGTTTATGTTGTGTACAAAGTGTAGTTATAATATATTGTGCAAAGGAAATTTCATATTTTTTGGAAGCTCATCTTGTATTTGACATTGTTTATAGCAGGGGTCACCAACCTTTTTGAATCCAAGAGCTACTTCTTGGGTACTGATTAATGCGAAGGGCTACCAGTTTGATACACACTTCAATAAATTGCCAGAAATAGCCAATTTGCTCAATTGACCTTTAACTCTATGTTATTATTAATAATGAATGATATTTACACTTAATTGAACGGTTTAAAAGAGGAGAAAACACGAAAAAAATGACTATTAAATTTTGAAACATAGTTTATCTTCAATTTCGACTCTTTAAAATTCAAAATTCAACCGAAAAAAAAGAGAAAAACTAGCTAATTCGAATCTTTTTGAAAAAATTTAAAAAATAATTTGTGGAACATCATTAGTAATTTTTCCTGATTAAGATTAATTTTACAATTTTGATGACATGTTTTAAATAGGTTAAAATCCAATCTACACTTTGTTAGAATATATAACAAATTGGACCAAGCGATGAGGTGGCGACTTGTCCAGGGTGTACCCCGCCTTCCGCCCGATTGTAGCTGAGATAGGCTCCAGCAACCCCAAAGGGAATAAGCGGTAGAAGATGGATGGATGGATGGATGGACCAAGCTATATTTCTAACAAAGACAAATCATTATTTCTTTTAGATTTTCCAGAACAAAAATTTTAAAAGAGATTCAAAAGACTTTGAAATAAGATTTAAATTTGATCCTACAGATTTTCTAGATTTGCCAGAATAATCTTTTTGAATTTTAATAATAATAAATTTGAAGAAATATTTCACAAATATTCTTCGTCGAAAAAACAGAATCTAAAATGAAGAATTAAATTAAAATGTATTTATTATTCTTTACAATAAAAAAAATAATGTACTTGAACATTGATTTAAATTGTCAGGAAAGAAGAGGAAGGAATTTCAAAGGTAAAAAGGTATATGTGTTTAAAAATCCTAAAATCATTTTGAAGGTTGTATTTTTTCTTTAAAATTGTCTTTCTGAAAGTTATAAGAAGCAAAGTAAAAAATCAATGAATTTATTTTAAAAAGTGAAGAAGAAGTCTTTAAAATATTTTCTTGGATTTTCAAATTCTATTTGAGTTTTGTCTCTATAGAATTAAAAATGTCGGGCAAAGCGAGACCAGCTTGCTAGTAAATAAATACAATTTAAAAAATAGAGGCAGCTCACTGGTAAGTGCTGCTATTTGAGCTATTTTTAGAACAGGCCAGCGGGCTACTCATCTGGTCCTTACGGGCTACCTGGTGCCCGCGGGCACCGCGTTGGTGACCCCTGCTTTATAGGGTTAGGCGCAATAAGTGTTCAACTTCAGCCTAAACCCTTTCGGTCTGCCACATTTTCACTTTATGAATGTACAACTGTTTGTTTATGCAAAACTGTTTGTTTAATTTGTTGACCACTGACCGAAGAAATGATAAACTAACTAACTATCCATCCATCCATTCATTTTCTACCGCTTGTCGCTTTTGGGGCCGTGGGGGGTGCTGGAGCCTATCTCAGCTGCATTCGGGCGGAAGGTGGGGTACACCCTGGACAAGTCGCCACCTCATCGCAGGGCCAACACAGATAGACAGACACGGGGAGAGAACATGCAAACCCGGGATTGAACTCAGGACTACTCATTGTGAGGCACATGCACTAACCCCTGTTCCACCGTGCTGCCCACTAACTAACTAACTAACTAACTAACTGGGGTCGGCAACCCAAAATGTTGAAAGAGCCAAATTGGACCAAAAATACAAAAACAAATCTGTCTGGAGCAGCAAAATATTAAAAGCCATATTACATACAGATAGTGTGTCATGACATATACTTTGAAATAAGAGGACTTAAAGGAAACTAAATGAGCTCAAATATAGCTACAAATTAGGCATAATGATGTTCTTCTGTCTTGCCTCTGGTGAGGGCGGTCGCATTTTTCTCCGCTCCCTCCTTCCCTGCTTGCTCTCTTTGTTTTTGTCTTGTCTGAACTATTTTGAAGCCTCTTTTCTTGAGCTGTCCTCAAATCTAAACATCAAAATGAATTTGATCAACTGGACTCTCGACGCAATTGACACAGTAAGGAAAAGAGGCTCGGGGGAGCCTGGCTGCCCTGATGGAACCATTGCTGCGGGGTACGTGAGAGATTCCTGGAATACTTGGAGAATCATGTGCCTCTCAGTCCTTTCCATCGAGGACGTGGAAGACATCTACCTATTTGGAGCTGTGATCGCAGGGCATTTGCTGATTGGGCTGGGCATTGCTCTGGTGTATCGTCAAATTCGGAAGACGATGGCAGCCACTCAAGGGGCCAACAGGCTGTTCAACGCAATGGAAGGATTGGGTCGTGCTGTGGGATCACAGACTGGAGCGATTGCTGATTTGAATCGCAAGGTAGATTCCATCTTGATGATGTTACAGAAAGAATAAATTGGAATTGTCAGAGCCAGCATATAGAGCAGGAATGTCATTGTTTTGACTGCTCGAAGAAAAAACAACATCTTAATCTACGATTTGACTCCCTCGAATGGCCTTGAGGAACAGGCTGTTTGAAAACACTCCCCTGAGGACTCCTCAAAGATGGACGCTTTTGACCTTTCCCTTTTTTTCAAAAGCACCTGGGTCGGACTCTTGAACTCTTAACTCTTGGGGCCGGCCTCGGCCCATAAAGACAATCCAACATCTCACCCAAGTTAATTGGGCATACATGCACGCACACACCCCTCCCCAAATCAACGCCTTCACCACTGCTTTATTCCTCCGGGGTTGTGGGGGCTGAGCAGCGCTCAACAGCAGCTGCCGGCCTCCAAAGTCCTGTTGGATGACTCTGTTGCGAGTTGTTGTGATTAAATGTACCATGTTTATGTGTGCCATGCTATGTGAGGTTTTTTTCCTCGGACTCAGTCTGGACCATTCCTGAGGGTCCAGCCTCAGACTGATATTTTTTTTTACTTCCCCCCTTCCCCAATGTCACCTTTTTCCCACCTTTTTAAGGAGCGCCTAAGTGAGGCTGATCCGTTGGCGGTCCCGTCTTGTCTCCCTGTAACGTATGTCTGCTCTTAGCGGGATTGTGCCGAAAATGTAATTTCAGTTCTTATGTGTCTTGTACATGTAAGAATGGACAATAAAGCTGATTGATTGATATGTACGTATTGCTAGCCTAAATAGCATGTTAGCATCGATTAACTAGCAGTGACCAAATATGTCTGATTAGCACTCCACACAAGTCAATAACATCAACAAAACTCACCTTTGTGCATTCACGCACAACGTTAAAAGTGTGGTGGACAAAATGAGACAGAAAAAGAAGTGGCATAAAACACATCCTAGAAAGTCGGAGAAAGTTGTACATGTAAACAAACTAAGGTGAGTTCAAGGACCGCCAAAATTAGTAGGACACAACGGTGCTTGTCAAATACTCGAATCAGTGAAGCATGTTTAATATAAACAGTGTGCTTTATAACAATTAGGGAGGTTTGTGTCATGCTTGTCCTCCTACAGAAACCATATTAAAAGAAAAAAAATCATCTTTTTCCATTTTTCATACATTTTTGAAAAAGCTCCAGAGAGCCACTAGGGCGGCGCTAAAGAGCCGCATGCGGCTCTAGAGCCGCGGGTTTCCGACCCCCGGCCTATAATGAGGTTGCAAAGGTTAAATTCTTTTTTAATTTTTTTTCTCATACTGTGTAATTCCAAATAGCCACACATCTTTAAAACAAAGCACAAATGTGTCATGAATATTGTCCAGAATGAAGCGACCCCAAAAGGGACAAGCGGTATAAAATGGCTGGATGGATGAAATGATAGTGATCGAGTGCTTTCAGACTGGAGAGCTGGTTTTTTTTAATTTTTTTTTTTTAATAAACCTTTATTTATAAATGTCAACATTTACAAACAGTTGAAAATAATAATCAAAGTAAATACAAAAACAGTACAAAGCAGCGCCAGGGGGTTGTAAATTCAAAGTAAGTAAAATAGAATACAAAATATATATATATATATATATATATATATATATATATATATATATATATATATATATATATATATATATATATATATATATATATATATATATATATATATATATATAAAATAAACAAAGTACAAAGCCATAGGCTCACTCAATTTCAGTAAATAACTTAAATTTGGAACTCATCATCATCGTTTTCACAGCTTTTTGGTTGTTAGAGGTAGAGAGTGTTTTAATGTAGAGTTCTAAATCTTTTTTAAAGGCACAAAAAACAGGTCGGGTATTGAGAAACTTACATTTATGAACATAAAACTTAGCCAATTACGGCGCCCCTAAAGGGACATGGTGGATTTAAAAAAAAAAAAATTAAAAAAAAATTTTTTTTTAGACATGTATCTCTCGTGCGCACGAGAAACTTTCTCGTGCGCACGAGATACATGTCTAAAAAATAATAATTAATAAATAAATTATAAAAAATAATTCCCCCATGTCCCTTTAGGGCAGGGGTCCACGAACTTTGACTCGGGGGCCGAATTGGGTTAAAAAAATTTGGTCGGGGGCCGGGCTATATATACATATATATATATATATATATATATATATATATATATATATATATATATATATATATATATATATATATATATATATATATATATATATACATTGTCTTTATATTCCAGCAAGTTAATCCGTTTTGTCATTTAACATCAATTAACATTGATGTTCATCAACATTTAACATTGTCACGTTATCGATGGGAACATGAATTTTTAGACAATATGATTTGCCTGAGCGGCTAGGAGACACCGAGAGTAACAAGCGGTAGAAAATGGATTAGAAAGGAAAGATTAAAAATAATAATAAAAAAATAAAAAATAAATCAAATAAAAACACTTTTTTTTAACTTGGGACTTCCCGTGGGCCGGATTTTGGATGCTCGGGGGCCGGATCCGGCCAGCGGGCCGTAGTTTGGGGACCCCTGCCCTAAGGGACATGGGGGAACTTTTAAAAAAAATAATTTTATTTTTTATTTTCTCTTGCGCACGAGAAAAAAATTATATATATATATATTTTTTTTAGACATGTATCTCGTGCGCACGAGAAACTTTTTATAAAGTTATTAAAAAAAATAATAATAATTTTTTTTTTTTTAGACATGTTTCATGCACATGATATACTTTTTTTTTAAAAATATAAATGTATTATTATTCTTTTTTTTACATGTATCTCGTGCGCACGAGAAACTTTTTATAAAGTTATTTAAAAAAATATATATATATATAATTTTTTTTTAGACATGTTTCGTGCACACTATATTAAAAAAAAAACAATAATAAATACATTTATTTATTTACTTTTTTACATGTATCTCGTGCGCACGAGAAAGTTTCTCGTGCGCACGAGATACATGTCTAAAAAAAATAAATATATATATATATATATATATATGCTTTTTTTTTAAATAACTTTATACAAAGTTTCTCGTGATACATGTCTAAATAAAATAAAAATAATAAATTATAAAAAATTATTCCCCCATGTCCCTTTAGGGGCTCCGTAGCCAATAGTATAATGAGGTTGCAGGTAAAATCCCCTTTCAAATTTTTTTTCATACAGCGTAAATCCAAATAGCCACCCATCTTTAAAACAGAGCACAAATGTGTCATGAATAATGTCAGACTGGAGTGATGTTTACCAAACACTTTCGGTCTCCTCCCCCCGCCCCGCCCCCTGTACGTGCCTACGTCACCACCCCGCTAAGCCCCGCCCCCGAGTGGCTCTGACGCACCAGTTACGTCTGGGCCGTAAAAAAATAGAAACTTCCAAGATGGCCGAGTCCGTGGACTCCATGCATTTCGCAGCAAACAGCCAAACAAATCCCCCCCCAGCGCTGTTAGCTCAACTGCCACCGGAGAGCCGGCCGCAGTCCTCCGGCGACATTTACCCGCCGCCCTCGAAGAAGACCCGCGTGGAGGAGAAGCGGCCCAAGCACCGGAAGCTGAACGGAGAGGCGTGCGCAGGGGAAAAACACAACGGGAAGCCGAGTTGTGGCAGCCCAGCGAAATGGAGCGTCGGCCCGGCCAAGGCGAGCCACTCCGCCGCCTCCTCCTCCGTGGCGGCGCCCGCTCGGAAAATCTTCAAAATCAGCAACTTCCTCGCCTCGCCGCACAAGCAGAAGCGGGCGAAGGAGAAGCGACACCGGGAGAAAACTAGCGAAGCGCAGCGCAGTTTGACGGCGACGACCGTGGAGAAAGTCAGCGCCGCTAGCTGCCATACAAAGCCCGAGAACGGCGACGTGACGACGGCGCAGAGAGGTAAAGGAGCCCGGCGGAGCTCTTCCACCTTTTCTCCCCTCCTCGGCCATGCAAAACTCCATTGTTGTGGTCGAGGACATGTGTGTGTGTGGACATATTATATGTGTGTGTGGATATATTACATGTGTGTGTGTGTGGAGATATTACATGTGTGTGTGTGTGTGGATATATTACATGTGTGTGTGGATATATTATATGTGTGTGTGGATATATTACATGTGTGTGTGTGTGGATATATTACATGTGTGTGTGTGTGTGTGTGTGTGTGTGTGGAGATATTACATGTGTGTGTGTGTGTGGACATATTATATGTGTGTGTGGATATATTACATGTGTGTGTGTGTGGAGATATTACATGTGTGTGTGTGTGTGGATATATTATATGTGTGTGTGGATATATTACATGTGTGTGTGTGTGGATATATTACATGTGTGTGTGTGTGTGTGGAGATATTACATGTGTGTGTGGATATATTACATGTGTGTGTGTGTGGAGATATTACAAGTGTGTGTGTGTGTGGAGATATTACATGTGTGTGTAGATATATTACATGTGTGTGTGTGTGGAGATATTACATGTGTGTGTGTGTGTGGAGATATTACGTGTGTGTGTGTGGAGATATTACATGTGTGTGTAAATATATTACATGTGTGTGTGTGTGTGGAGATATTACATGTGTGTGTAAATATATTACATGTGTGTGTGGAGATATTACATGTGTGTGTAAATATATTACATGTGTGTGTGTGTGTGGAGATATTACATGTGTGTGTGTGTGTGGAGATATTACATGTGTGTGTAAATATATTACATGTGTGTGTGTGTGTGGAGATATTACATGTGTGTGTGTGTGTGGAGATATTACATGTGTGTGTAAATATATTACATGTGTGTGTGTGTGGAGATATTACATGTGTGTGTGGATATATTACATGTGTGTGTGTGGAGATATTACATGTGTGTGTGTGTGTGTGGAGATATTACATGTGTGTGTAAATATATTACATGTGTGTGTGTGTGGAGATATTACATGTGTGTGTGGATATATTACATGTGTGTGTGTGGAGATATTACATTGTGTGTGTGTGGATATATTACATGTGTGTGTGTGGAGATATTACATGTGTGTGTGTGTGGAGATATTACATGTGGGTGTGTGTGGAGATATTACATGTGTGTGTGTGTGTGTGTGTGGGGAGATATTACATGTGTGTGGATATATTACATGTGTGTGTGTGTGGAGATATTACATGTGTGTGTAAATATACTACATGTGGGTGTGTGTGGATATATTACATGTGTGTGTGTGTGGATATATTAAATGTGTGTGTGTGGAGATATTACATGTGTGTGTGTGGATATATTACATGTGTGTGTGTGGATATATTACATGTGTGTGTGTGTGGATATATTACATGTGTGTGTGTGGAGATATTACATGTGTGTGTGTGTGGAGATATTACATGTGTGTGTGGAAATATTACATGTGTGTGTGTGTGTGGAGATATTACATGTGTGTGTAAATATATTACATGTGGGTGTGTGTGGAGGTATTACATGTGTGTGTGTGTGTGTGTGGAGATATTACATGTGTGTGTGGATATATTACATGTGTGTGTGTGTGGAGATATTACATGTGTGTGTGGATATATTACATGTGTGTGTGTGTGGAGATATTACATGTGTGTGTGGATATATTACATGTGTGTGTGTGTGTGTGTGTGTGGAGATATTCCATGTGTGTGTGGAAATATTACATGTGTGTGTGTGTGGAGATATTACATGTGTGTGTAAATATATTACATGTGGGTGTGTGTGGAGGTATTACATGTGTGTGTGTGTGTGGGGAGATATTACATGTGTGTGTAAATATATTACATGTATGTGTGTGTGGAGATATTACATGTGTGTGTGAAGATATTACATGTGTGTGGATATTACACATGTGTGTGTGTGTGTGGATATTACATAACCTGCAGGCCACGGGCCCTGTGGGTTGCTTGTGGAGCGTGGAAGTGTGGTGTTTTTTTTTTTTTTTTGCACGTGGAAAATGTTGTTCCGTCACATCACAGCGTGGATGTTTTTGTTTCACCTCTCTTTCCCCTTTTAATGTTTTCCGTCCAGATCACAGCGGCGGCGCCGGCAAGGAGAAGAAGAAGGAAAGGAGCAAAGAGTGGAAGGAGCACAAGTTGCCGCCACAACACGACATCTCCAAGGAGAACGGAGACTTGTTCCCGCCACTGAAAGGTAAACAAACACCACTTCAGAACATAAAGTGTGCGGATCTACGTTGCTGCCAGTGTACTAGTGTTGTTGGTACCGGTACTTTTCTAAATAAAGGGGACCACAAAAAATGGCTTTATTTTAGCAAAAAAAATATTGCGGTACATTAAACATGTGGTTTTTTATGGGGCGGTATAGCTCGGTTCCAGGTTCGATCCCCGCTTCCGCCATCCTAGTCACTGCCGTTGTGTCGTTGGGCAAGACACTCTACCCACCTGCTCCCAGTGCCACCCACACTGGTTTAAATGCAACTTAAGTATTGGGTTACACTATGTAAAAGCGCTTTGAGTCACTAGAGAAAAGCGCTATATAAATATAATTCACTCGCTGTTGTCCCGATACCAATATTTTGGTACCGGTACCAAAGGTATTTCGGTACTTTTCCAAATAAAGGGGACCACAAAAATGTCATTATTGGTTTTATTTTAGCAAAAAACGGTACTTTAAACATGTTTTTTATGGGGCGGTATAGCTCGGTTCCAGGTTCGATCCCCTCTTCCGCCATCCTAGCCGCTGCCGTTGTGTCGTTGGGCAAGACACTTTACCCACCTGCTCCCAGTGCCACCCACACTGGTTTAAATGCAACTTAGATATTGGGTTTCACTATGTAAATTGCTTTGAGTCACTAGAGAAAAGCGCTATATAAATATAATTCTCTCACTGTTGTCCCGATACCAATATTTTGGTACCGGTACCAAAGGTATTTCGGTACTTTTCTAAATAAAGGGGACCACAAAAAATGGCTTTATTTTAGCACAAAAAATATTGCGGTACATTAAACATGTGTTTTTTTATGGGGCGGTATAGCTCGGTTCCAGGTTCGATCCCCGCTTCCGCCATCCTAGTCACTGCCATTGTGTCGTTGGGCAAGACACTCTACCCACCTGCTCCCAGTGCCACCCACACGGGTTTAAATGCAACTTAGGTATTGGGTTTCACTATGTAAAATCGCTTTGAGTCACTAGAGAAAAGCGCTATATAAATATAATTCACTCGCTGTTGTCCCGATACCAATATTTTGGTACCGGTACCAAAGTTATTTCGGTACTTTTCTAAATAAAGGGTACCACAAAAAATTGCTTTATTTTAGCAAAAAAAATATTGCATGTGTTTTTTATGGGGCGGTATAGCTCGGTTCCAGGTTCGATCCCTGCTTCCGCCATCCTAGTCACTGCCGTTGTGTCGTTGGGCAAGACACTTTACCCACCTGCTCCCAGTGCCACCCACACTGGTTTAAATTGGGTTACACTATGTAAAAGCGCTTTGAGTCACTAGAGAAAAGCGCTATATAAATATAATTCACTCGCTGTTGTCCCGATACCAATATTTTGGTACCGGTACCAAAGGTATTTCGGTACTTTTCCAAATAAAGGGGACCACAAAAATGTCATTATTGGTTTTATTTTAGCAAAAAACGGTACTTTAAACATGTTTTTTATGGGGCGGTATAGCTCGGTTCCAGGTTCGATCCCCGCTTCCGCCATCCTAGTCATTTCCGTTGTGTCGTTGGGCAAGACACTTTACCCACCTGCTCCCAGTGCCACCCACACGGGTTTAAATGCAACTTAGGTATTGGGTTTCACTATGTAAAAGCGCTTTGAGTCTCTAGAGAAAAGCGCTATATAAATATAATTATTTCACTGTTGTCCTGATACCAATATTTTGGTACCGGTACCAAAGGTATTTCGGTACTTTTCTAAATAAAGGGGACCACAAAAAATGTCATTATTGGCTTTATTTTAGCAAAAAAAATCTTAAGGTACATTAAACATGTGTTTTTTTAATGGGGCGGTATAGCTCGGTTCCAGGTTCGATCCCCGCTTCCGCCATCCTAGTCACTGCCGTCGTGTCCTTGGGCAAGACACTTTACCCACCTGCTCCCAGTGCCACCCATACTGGTTTAAATTGGGTTACACTATGTAAAAGCGCTTTGAGTCACTAGAGAAAAGCGCTATATAAATATAATTCACTCGCTGTTGTCCCGATACCAATATTTTGGTACCGGTACCAAAGGTATTTCGGTACTTTTCTAAATAAAGGGGACCACAAAAATGTCATTATTGGTTTTATTTTAGCAAAAAACGGTACTTTAAACATGTTTTTTATGGGGCGGTATAGCTCGGTTCCAGGTTCGATCCCCTCTTCCGCCATCCTAGTCACTGCCATTGTATCCTTGGGCAAGACTCTCCACCCACCCGCTCCCAGTGCCACCCACACTGCTTTAAATGCAACTTAGATATTGGGTTTCACTTTTCAAAAAGTCATCGCGACATGTCGGCCAGCTCAACTGACAGGCAGGCACATGTCAATCATGTCAAAATATATTTCAATTCTTATGTCACAGTGCAAGCTACTGGAAATAATCCATGAAAAGTGACTCCTGTTATATGTTAAGCCTGGATTATGCTTCTGTGTCCACCATACGTTGTGCTGGCTCACAAGCATCCCGCGTGCACTTTGAACAAATGACCATAAATTGATCGGCTTTTTTACATGCGTTTGTTTGCGGTTTAAATAAGACACATTCAAACGGGTATGCAAAGCGAGGAAAAGGTATTTCTCTGATCACATGGTCTATTACAGGCTTGGGCAAAATACGGTCCGCGGGACATTCTACATAATTTTTTTGAGACCTTTTAACATCAAAACTGTCGCCGCCATTATGATGTGTTTTTAAATGACCGTAAGTCTTGAACTATAGAAAGTATTTTAATGGTCGGAATTTGCGCTTTTGAGTGTTATTCAAGTTATTAGGGTAATCTACGTCAGGGGTCACCAACCTTTTTGAAACCAAGAGCTACTTCTTGGGTACTGATTAATCGAAGGTCTACCAGTTTGATACACACTTAAATAAATTGCCAGAAATAGCCAATTTGCTCAATTTACCTTTAACTCTATTATTATTATTGTTGATATTGTCCAACTCTTAATTACAGATTCCGATATCAACCGATACCGATATATACAGTCGTGGAATTAACACATTATTATGCCTAATTTTGTTGTGATGCCCCGCTGGATGCATTAAACAATGTAACAAGGCTTTCCAAAATAAATCACCTCAAGTTATGGGAAAAAAATGCCAACAGGCACTGCCATATTTATTATTGAAGTCACAAAGTGCATTATTTTTTTTGTCCTTGGCTGTATACTTTTAGTGTGGGGACAAGTGTCTCCAATATTGTCCACACCTGTCTCCATCTAAACACAGCAGTGCGCTCTTAAACGCACGGCGGGAAGCGAGGGAAAAAGACGCTAAACCAATTGCTTGGCTCCGTTTACTTGGAGGGGAAATCTCCGGAGCAAAGTCTGTGTAGTTAGTAAGTCATGATTATCCAGCCAAACGATGCTAGTGCGCATGCGCCTGACTTTGTGTTGCCTAAAATGCATTAATTAATGAAGTTTTTTTTCGCAAATTAAAAAAATTGACGATATTACCAACCGTCTGGAGTTTTATCGCAAATTATTATTGTACCGTTTACTGTTACATCCCTCGTCCGTTATCAAGTAAAAAGTCAAGGGCGGTCACGGCATGTTCCTGCCGTCGATGTTGTTTCAAAACAGCAGCTTGGAATTTGGGACATGCTCTCCCTGAGAGAGCATGAGGAGGTTGAGGTGGGGGGGTGTACATTGTAGCATCCAGGAAGAGTTAGTGCTGCAAGGGGTTCTGGGTATTTGTTCTGCTGTATTTATGTTGTGTTACGGTGCGGATGTTCTCCCGAAATGTGTTTGTCGTTCTTGTTTGGTGTGGGTTCACAGCGTGGCGCATATTTGTAACAGTGTTGAAGTTGTTTATACGGTCACCCTCAGTGTGACCTGTATGGCTGTTGACCAACGATGCCTTGCAGATATTATGTGACTGGGCCGGCACGCAAAGGCAGTGCCTTTAAGGTTTATTGGCGCTGTATACTTCTTCCTACTTCCGTGTACGCAGCGGCGTTTTAAAAAGTCATACATTTTACTTTTTGAAACCGATACCGATCATTTTGAAACCAATACCGATCATTTCCGATATTACATTTTAAAGCACTTATCGGCCGATATTATCGGACATCCCTAATTATAACTCCATCCAGCAACTAAGATTCTGTATTATATTTCACCGGTGGCCATGTTCAGTTCTCTTGTTGAATGTTTTGGTCTTGTCCTCCCATGGCAGAGTGCAAGGAGAAGCCCAAAGCCACCACCCAAGAAGACCTCCTTCTCAAGAAGCTCAAAAAGAAGAAGAAAAAGAAGCACAAAGATGGCGAGCGCGCCAAAGAGAGACACGGCCGCCCCAAAATGTACCACCGCTCGTCCCAGACTGTTTACTCCGGGGTGTCTCTGGGGCTGTCGGAGTTCCTCAGTAGGATTAACGGCAACAGCGGCAGCGGGGGTGCGCACAACGCCGTTCACCACCAGGATCCTCCCTCCGTGGTCCGAGAGCGACTGGGCTACAGCTCGCCGCTCCACTGCACCCCGGCGCCGGGTCTTCCCGGGCTGGAGTTCGGCCACCTGATCCACGTCGAGATGCAGGCCAACGGCGGCGCCTCGGTGGCGCACGCCTACAACGAGCAGCTGTCGGGCCTGTCGCCGGCGGAGATGCACCGCTTCGCCCAGGAGTTTGTCACTTTGTCGTTCAGCGAGGACGAGGCCCAGGCGGCGTCCTTCGTCATGGGCATCATCCACGGAGCGGCGTCCTACCTCCCGGACTTCCTGGACTACTTCTCCTACAACTTCCCCAACGCTCCGGTGAAGGTGGAGGTGCTCGGGAAGAAGGACATAGAGACGACGACCATGGCTAACTTCCACACTCAGGTGAGGACGCGCTTTGTTTGATCCTTAAAGGCCCACTGAAATGAATTTTTTTTATTTAAACGGGGATAGCAGATCCATTCTGTGTGTCATACTTGATCATTTCGCGATATTGCCATATTTTTGCTGAAAGGATTTAGTAGAGAAAATCGACGATAAAGTTCGCAACTTTTGCTCGCTGATTAAAAAAAGCCTTGCCTGTACCGGAAGTAGCGTGACGTCACAGGAGCTAGTATTCCTCACAATTCCCCGTTGTTTACAATGGAGCGAGAGATTCGGAGCGACAAAGCGACGATTACCCCGTTAATTTGAGCGAGGATGAAAGATTCGTAGATGAGGAACGTTACAGTGAAGGACTAGAGAGGCAGTGATGGACGTATCTTTTTTTCGCTCTGACCGTAACTTAGGTACAAGCTGGCTCATTGGATTCCACACTCTCTCCTTTTTCTATTGTGGATCACAGATTTGTATTTTAAACCACCTCGGATACTATATCCTCTTGAAAATGAGAGTCGAGCACGCGAAATGGACATTTAAAGTGACTTTTATCTCCACGACAATACATCGGTGACACACTTAGCTACTGAGCTAACGTGATAGCATCGTTCTCAAATGAAGATAGAAACAAAATAAATAAACCCCTGACTGGAAGGATAGACAGAAGATCAACAATACTATTAAACCATGTACATGTAACTACACGGTTAAAAATTCTCAGCCTGGTAAGGCTTAACAATGCTGTTGCTAACGACGCTAAGGCTAATTTAGCAACTTAGCAACCGGACCTCACAGAACTATGATAAAAACATTAGCGCTCCACCTACGCCAGCCATCCGTGGGTTAGGCGGCAAGCATCGGCTAGGCCAGGGGTCGGCAACCCGCGGCTCCGGAGCCGCATGCGGCTCTTTGACCACTCTGATGCGGCTCAGCTGCATACTTGCCGAGCCCCCCGATTTTCCCAGGAGATTTATGGATCTCAGTGCCTCTCCTAGATAACTCCCAGGGAAAATATAATCCTATTTTCAGAATAATTACTAAATTAAGGGAGTGCTCTAATTGCACTGTAGCAATTGTTCTCTATAGCATTTACAAACAGCGTGCCAGCCCAGCCACATGTTGTATGTAGCTTTTACTTGACACATAAGAGACAGCAAAGCATACTTAGTCATCAGCCACACAGCTTACACTGACGGTAGCCGTATCAAACAACTTTAACACTGTTACGTTACAAATATGCGCCACACTGTGAACCCACACCAAAAAAGAATGAAAAACACATTTCTGGAGAACATCCCACCGTAACACAACATAAACACAACACAACCAATACCCAGAATCCCATGCAGCCCTAACTCTTCCGGTCTAGATTATACACCCCCGCTACCACCAAATCCCCCCACACATCAACCCCCCCACCCCTCCGTGCGTTGGTTGAGCGGAAGAGTTAGGGCTGCATGGGATTCTGGGTATTGGTTGTGTTGTGTTTATGTTGTGTTACAGTGCAGATGTTCTCCAGAAATGTGTTTGTCATTCTTTTTGGTGTGGGTTCAAAGTGTGGCGCATATTTGTAACGTAACAGTGTTAAAGTTGTTTTATAAGGCTACCGTCAGTGTAAGATGTGTAGCTGCTGACCTAGTACGCCTTGCTGTCACTTATGCGAGCAAGCTGAATCTGCATTCTACATGTGGTCGAGTAAGTACACTGTTTGGGCAGGCTGTAGAGGGCGCCAAAAGCAGTGCCATCACGCCAATGAGAGGGTTGGCAAGTATGACGCCATCAAGCGCCATTCATTCAAAACTCGCGGGCCGCACTAACATCAAATTTCCACATTAAAGTGCGTGGTTAACATAGCCTGGTTAACATAGCACAAAGCATTTAAGCTTTGTATGCGGTGTTTTTTCATTTTAAATTTTTTTTTGTGGCTCCCATTATTTTATTTAATTTGTGAAACTTGCCAAAATGGCTCATTGAGTGGTAAAGGTTGCCGACCCCTGGGCTAGGCGTAGTAAGTAGTCCTTGTTGTGTTGCTGTAAGTATTGTACTTAGCCGCTAAGACACCGATCGATCCCACCTACTCCGTTCTTCTTTGCAGCCTCCATTGTTCATTAAACAAATTGAAAAGATTCACCAACACAGATGTCCAGAATACTGTGGAATTTTGTCGAAGAAAACAAGAGGTTTTTGTATCGGGTCCGATGGGGTCCAACCACTTCCGTGGATTTTGTGACGTCACGCGCATAAATCCTATCCAAAGGAGTTTTTTAACCGGAAGTGTGGCAGAAATTTTAAAATTGCACTTTATAAGTTACCCGGCTGTATTGGCATGTGTTGCAATGTTAAGATTTCATCATTGATATATAAACTATCAGACTGCGTGGTCGGTAGTAGTGGCTTTCAGTAGGCCTTTAACCCTTGTGTGGTGGTTCGGGACCCGTCTGTGGGACCCGATTTCATTTTTTATTCAAAGAAAAATGATACAATTAATTAATTTTCAAACTGAGACTCACTGACTGGCTCATTTTCTGTGAAGAACATATCAGAATACATATTTAGTAGGGGTGTAACGGTACACAAAAATTCTGGTTCGGTACCTCGGTTTGGAGGTCACAGTTCGGTTAATTTTTGGTACAGTAAGAAAACAACAAAATATAAATTTTTTGGTTATTTATTTACCAAATTTCTAAACAATGGCTTTATCCTTTTAACATTGGGAACACTATAATAATTCTGCCCACGTTAATCAACATTAAACTGCCTCAAGTTGTTGCTCAGATTAAATACAATGACAAAACTTTTCTTCTACATATAAAAAGTGCAACATTGAACAGTTTCAAGTCAACTCATCATGCTGAATTTATTACAGCATTTGGGAAGCCTGTAGTTTATTTTTATTATGTAAATGTTATATTTTTATCAACATGTGATAGCAGGGACCCTGCCATTCAAAACTAGGCTGCTCCATTACTAATGATTCATGTAACTATAGCTGAAAAAAATGGTACAATAGCAATAGGAGAGACTATTCATCCCTGAACACCATGGAGTTCATGTAGGATTAATGATGCACTTACATTATTATATCAACTATCAGAGACAGAAACTCTTCATTTAACATAAAGTCCTTTTTCGCTGCTTCAACACAGCTCAATCAACACAGAAAAAGGTCAAGTGAAAAAACAGACAGACAGGGCTTTGCTGTCCGTAACACACACACCGCAAAATGCGCTAACGTTACGCTAAAAGCGAATTAGCCTTCACCTCAAGCCAGGACTGCGAGCGAACTGAAGCTGCCACTTGTTTCTAGAACGTCAACGGGCTCATAGTGATGTTACTAGTAGTTGACTGGGAGGTGTTTATTATCATTTGTGGAGAGTCCGCTGCCTGATGCTTACCTGCTAAACGCTAAGCACTGACTACATGCGCTCTGAATACGCACTGCTGATTGGCTGTTACCGCTCTGAATACGCACTGCTGATTGGCTGTTACCGCTCTGTTTGTAACCAATCAGATGGTTGTGTGGGTGGGGCAATGCTGGGTGCTGTGTACTGACAGAGACAGTCAGAAGGAAGCGGAGCAGCTTGTTAAGACTTTAGCTTACCTTAATATGTTCGTGTGGATACTTGTTCGGTACACCACCGAACCGAACCCCCCGTACCGAAACGGTTCAATACAAATACACGTACCGTTACACCCCTAATATTTAATGACCACACACCATACACCCCCCCTACAAATTTCTATTACATATAAGATGTCCGGGTCCACTGGACCCGGGGCTAATAGAAGTGTGGAAATTGATGTTCTGTGTACCACACACACACACACACAGCAGGCCTAGACAGGAGGAGGACAGAGTGTAGGTACACAGAACATCAGATGGTCAAATGTGCGAGAAAATGAAAGCAGACAGTGTTGACAAACAATGTTGCAACCTTGTGTGGGAACCGCAGGTGCAGAAACACAAAAGAAGAATCCCTGTGGGATGCAGAAACTGGCAGAGAAATTTTCCGTGCAACGTTCATATTGTTGTTACTCAGCCAGCGTTTGTGGGTCTGATGAACCCGTTGCATTTTGAGGCTTCACAATTGCTGCTGCCCACTGCTCCCCTCGCCTCCCAGGGGGTGAACAAGGGGATGGGTCAAATGCAGAGGACACATTTCACCACACCTAGTGTGTGTGACAATCATTGGTACTTTAACTTAACACGCTGTAAGTCTTTGCTGTCGTCCAGCATTCTGTTTTTGTTTACTTTGCAGCCAGTTCAGTTTTAGTTTCGTGTTGCATAGCCTTCCCTAAGCTTCAATGCCTTTTCTTAGGGGCACTCGCCTTCTGTTTATTTTTGGTTTAAGCATTAGACACCTTTTTACCTGCACGCTGCCTCCCGTTGTCGTCTGCATATTGTGATCACAACAAACCAAATAGCTACCTGCTGCCACCTACTGATACGGAAGAGTATTACACGGTCACTGCCGAGCTCTGGACAGCACAGACTTTCAACAACGGCACATTATTTGCGGATTATAATTACTGGTTTTGCAAAAAAATGTTTTTAACCCAATTAGGTGAAATTATATAATCTCCCACGGCCATACTTACCAACCTTGAGACCTCCGATACCGGGAGGTGGGGGGTGGGGGGACGTGGTTGGGGTGGGGTGTGGTTAAGAGGGGAATATATTTAAGCTAGAATTCACCAACTCAAGTATTTCATATATATGCATATATACATATATATATATGTATATGTATATATATATATATATCTATATATATATATATATATATATATAGATATATATATATATATGTATATATATATATATATATGTATATATATATATATATATGTATATATATATATATATATATATATATATATATATATATATATATATATATATATATATATATATATATATATACATATATACATATGTATATATATGTATGTATGAAATACTTGACTTTCAGGGAATTCTAGCTATATATATATATATATATATATTTATTTTATTATACATATAAATAAAAGAAATACTTGAATTTCAGTGTTCTGGAGGCTATCCAGTAGATGGCAGTATTGTCCTGTTTAAGAGTGTCACAACATTGCTATTTACGGCAGACGAACTGCTTTACGGTAGACTAAACGTGACTGCTGTTGTTGTGTGTTGTTACCGGGCTGGGAGGACGTTAATGAAACTGCCTAACAATAAACCCACATAAGAAACCAAGAACTCGCCCTCGATCATTCTACAGTTATGACGTCATTGGGCAGGCAAGCTGTTTATATCGTGGGAAAGCGGACGTGAGAACAGGCTGTCCCCACTCAGGTCCGCATTGAGCTGGAGGGGGCGTGGCCTCCAGCTCCGGCTGAATACCGGGAGTTTGTCGGGAGAAAATTTCTGCCGAGAGGTTATCGGGAGAGGCGCTGAATACCGGGAGTCTCCCGGTAAAAACGGGAGGGTTGGCAAGTATGCCCACGGCACACTAGTTGAAAAACACTGATGTAGACCACAAGGAAGTGTTTACATTTAGAAAAAACATATATATATATATGACTCCTTTAATGAGCGCCTTATATATGAAAAAGATCGAAAATCGGCGGTGCGCTTTATAATCCGGTGCGCCCTATGGTTTGGAAAATACAGTAATGCCCGTAGTTTTTTTACATTTTTATCTTCAGTGTTTTTTCTGCAGACGTCTGCCCTCTTTTACGACGTGCATAAGCATCCAAGAAGCAAGAATGTAAATTACACATCAGCACTTTCTATATATATGACAAACTGTCTAATTATATGCACGCTGGACTCTGCTACACGGGGCTACATGCACTCCAAATGATGTTCCCGTCCAGCAGCAGCCATAAAGTGTGCAGTCGCGCGCTGTGAGAGGGACCCATTTAGGTCACGCTAACCTAAAATTATTCCATCCAGGGACCCCCTGGCAGGGAAGAACAAGAACATTCTCCAAGGTCTCCCCGGTGGAGCGCTTTCTAGTCGCGTTACTTGTCTGCGAGACGCACAGTGGCTTGCTGACTCTATGATTGTTAACATGTTTTCTTACGTGGCTCGATGACATCCATGTTTGGCAAAGTGAGCGATGACATTCTTGAAGAGCGTCAGATAGCATTTGACAGCAAGTCATGGTCTGAAGACACTAAACCAATACATACAAATGATCACGCGCTGGTTGTGTTTGGGACAAATGAGTACCAGCACAATAATCGACATGTTGCTGGAGTGAGTGTGATCAGTGGGAGGTTTGTGTTGTCATCCCAGTCACTTTCTTCTTTAGTTACGCAAAAAGCACCACTTGTTATTTATCGCAACAGGACTGTTTGAATTGTCTTGGAAGTAGAGATGTCCGATAATATCGGACTGCTGTGTTACACTCTTCCATATCAGTAGGTGGCAGCCGGTAGCTAATTGCTTTGTAGATGTCGGAAACAGCGGGAGGCAGCGTGCAGGTAAATAAGTGTCTAATGCTTAAACCAAAAATAAACAAAAGGTGAGTGCCCCTAAGAAAAGGCATTGAAGCTTAGGGAAGGCTATGCAGAACCAAACTAAAACTGAACTGGCTACAAAGTAAACAAAAAAAGAATGCTGGACGACAGCAAAGACTTACTGTGGCGCAAAGACAATGTACATCCGAACATGACATGACAGTCAACAATGTCCCCACAAAGAAGGATAAAAACAACTCTTATTGCTAAAAACAAAGTAGATGTTTTTAGCAACTCTTACGGCTAAAAACAAAGTAGATGCGGGAAATATCGCTCAAAGGGAGACATGAAACTGCTACAGGAAAATACCAAAAAAAGAGAAAAAGACACCAAATTAGGAGCGCAAGACAAGAACTAAAACACTACACACAGGAAAACAGCAAAAAACTCCAAATAAGTCACGGCGTGATGTGACAGGTGATGTTTATTACCCTTTGCATTCATGGCAGCCGGTAGTTAATTGCTTTGTAGATGTCGGAAACAGCGGGAGGCAGGGTGCAGGTAAAAAGGTGTCTAATGCTTAAACCAAAAATAAACAAAAGGTGAGTGCCCCTAAGAAACGGCATTGAAGCTTAGGGAAGGCTATGCAAAACGAAACTAAAACTGAACTGGCTACAAAGTAAACAAAAAAAAGAATGCTGGACGATAGCAAAGACTTACTGTGGAGCAAAAACAATGTACATCTTAACATGACATGACAGTCAACAATGTCCCCACAAAGAAGGATAAAAACAACTGAAATATTCTTGATTGCTAAAACAAAGTAGATGCGGGAAATATCGCTCAAAGACATGAAACTGCTACAGGAAAATACCAAAAAAAGAGAAAAAGCCACCAAATTAGGAGCGCAAGACAAGAACTAAAACACTACACACAGGAAAACAGCAAAAAACTCCAAATAAGTCACGGCATGATGTGACAGGTGATGTTTATTACCCTTTGCATTCATGGCAGCCGGTAGCTAATTGCTTTGTAGATGTCGGAAACAGCGGGAGGCAGGGTGCAGGTAAAAAAGTGTCTAATGCTTAAACCAAAAATAAACAAAAGGTGAGTGCCCCAAAGAAAAGGCATTGAAGCTTAGGGAAGGCTATGCAGAACCAAACTAAAACTGAACTGGCTACAAAGTAAACAAAAAAAGAATGCTGGACGACAGCAAAGACTTACTGTGGAGCAAAAACAACGTACATCCGAACATGACATGACAGTCAACAATGTCCCCACAAAGAAGGATAAAAACAACTCTTATTGCTAAAAACAAAGTAGATGTTTTTAGCAACTCTTATTGCTAAAAACAAAGTAGATGCGGGAAATATCGCTCAAAGGAAGACATGAAACTGCTACAGGAAAATACCAAAAAAAGAGAAAAAGCCACCAAATTAGGAGCGCAAGACAAGAACTAAAACACTACACACAGGAAAACAGCAAAAAACTCCAAATAAGTCACGGCGTGATGTGACAGGTGATGTTTATTACCCTTTGCATTCATGGCAGCCGGTAGTTAATTGCTTTGTAGATGTCGGAAACAGCGGGAGGCAGGGTGAAGGTAAAAAGGTGTCTAATGCTTAAACCAAAAATAAACAAAAGGTGAGTGCCCCTAAGAAACGGCATTGAAGCTTAGGGAAGGCTATGCAGAACGAAACTAAAACTGAACTGGCTACAAAGTAAACAAAAAAAGAATGCTGGACGACAGCAAAGACTTACTGTGGAGCAAAGACAATGTACATCCGAACATGACATGACAGTCAACAATGTCCCCACAAAGAAGGACGAAAACACCTGAAATATTCTTAATTGCTAAAACAAAGTAGATGCAGGAAATATCGCTCAAAGGAAGACATGAAACTGCTAAAGGAAAATACCAAAAAAAAAGAGAAAAAGCCACCAAGGGGATAGGTCAAATGCAGAGGACAAATTTCACCACACCTAGTGTGTGTGTGAGTGACAATCATTGGTACTAGAGATGTCCGATAATATCGGCAGTCCGATACTATCGGCCGATAAATGCTTTTAAAATATAATATAGGAAATTATCGGTATCGGTTTCCAAAAGTTAAATTAATGACTTTTTAAAAGGCCGCTGTGTACACGGACGTAGGGAGAAGTACAGAGCGCCAATAAACCCTAAAAGCACTGCCTCTGCGTGCCGGCCCAGTCACATGACATCTACGCCTTTCCACACACACACAAGTGAATGCAAGCATACTTGGTCAACAGCCATACAGGTCACACTGAGGGTGGGCCGTATGAACAACTTTAACACTGTTACAAATATGCGCCACACTGTGAACCCACACCAAACAAGAATGACAAACACATTCCGGGAGAACATCCGCACCGTAACACAACAGAACAAATACCCAGAACCCCTTGCAGCACTAACTCTTCCGGGACGCTACAACATAGACCCCCAGCCCCCCCCCCCCAACTTGAGTTGATTTATTTTGGGAAACCTTGTTACATTGTTTAATGCATCCAGCGGGGCATCACAACAAAATTAGGCATAATAATGTGTTCATTCCACGACTGTATATATCGGTATCGGTTGATATCGGAATCGGTCATTAAGAGTTGGATGATATCGGCAAAAAAGCCATTATCGGACATCGCTAATTGGTACTTTAACTTTTAATATTTGCTCTGCTCTGAACACTACACACAGCGTTGGTGCTGTTTGCAAGTTCACATATTGTACCTAATAAAGAGTCTGGTAAGTGTTTGATCTGCCGCTTAGCATCGCGGCATTTCCTTCCAGCCTTAACTCATCGATGAGTTGACGTTGAGCAGCAATCAGCATGGCATCAGGTACTGGTGCAGCGCTCTTTGGGACTTCTCTCTCTGCCTCAACATGTGTCAGCAGTTTTTACTCCCCCTCTCTTTAAACACTCTCTGCACTTTTAATGCCAGCCCAGGCTATAAAAACTGTTTGGCTGGAAATGGCAGTGCGTGCGCGAGGTTGCCTCTTCTCTGCGAAGGAAGCGAGCGACGTTTGTGTCATTTAAGCCCCGGCGTATAAACACAGTGCAAAGACAACGTTTGTCATTTAGGAAAGACCGTGGCAAAATACAAGCCGTCTGCCAGGACGCTACATGTAATTAGGGATGATGCTCGAAACCGGTTTTCCCGGTTGTTCGATAAGAAAATAATCAAGTCCTCGGACTCGTCAAATCCCTTTTTGAGAACCGGTACCCGTTATCGAGACCACTATAGTAAAGAAAAAGAGTTGGTTCGTTATTTGAATCCCTGGGAAACGAATCCCAAATGGGCAATGTTATGCCCATTTGATTGTAGACTCTTACTGACACCTTGTGGCGATATGAAAATACTACGCGTCATTAGTCTGGCCACTTCCGGGTTGGCGAGTCAGTTCAGTTCATGAGACAATTGAGAAGTAGACAAGTTGTGTTAGCTCTTACAAGCCTTGGAAAAGATAAGTCTGTAAGTAAACTGTCTAACTTGTTTATGTAACTCAATATTAAGGTGGAAAGTGGTTACATTTAAAACTAAGATGTTTATTGAAAATTGATGATTTGAGGACTTAAAATGGCTGCCGGTCGTGTATTTCCACCATCGAAATAGTTTCAACACTCAGAAGTATTTGTTTGATGATAGTACTGTATATTTGTGTGAAGCTAATATTTACATATTGTGTATTACATTTCAGTATGTTAATTGAATCACATAGCTTATACATTTGTCATTGTGTGTATTTCAGTTTAAAAAATAACAGTCCAGTGCAAGACAAAAGTAAAAATAGGAAAAGACAAAGCAAGATCAACAACAATAAGGAGCCTAAATGGATTAATCTGCTTTGGAACTTTATTAGACGTCTTGGATTGTTTGTTAGCTGTCTGCCTGTGTGTGTAGTTAGTATGTTCCAATAGCAGCAGAAGTGCACTTTTTGGATAGCTGTATTATTTTCAGTTTTGTGCCCAAGGGACTGATTTTATTTGACACTATATTATTATTATTATTATTATTCACCTATAGTGATCACAGAGACAGGTTGTTTTTGTGTTACTGTATATATTTGTTTACTGTATATTTGTTGGCCCTGCGATGAGGTGGCGACTTGTCCAGGGTGTACCCCGCCTTCCGCCCGATTGTAGCTGAGATAGGCTCCAGTGCCCCCCGCAACCCCGAAGGGAATAAGCGGTAGAAAATGGTTGGATGGATGGATGTATACAGGGTTTCCCACACATTCATTTATTTGTGGCGGCCCGCCACGAAAGAATTACGTCCGCCACAAATTAAAAAAAATTTTTTTTTTTAAATAAAAAAAATAAAAAAATAAAAAAAATTGTTTTATTTTTTGTCCTCTCCAGCTTCTCAGGCAAATCATATAGTTGATGTAGATGCCCATATCGGCTGTTCAGATTTACTTTACAAAAGAGAAGTGTAGGATACTTTTCTTGTTGCCTTATTTGTATTTGACTTTATTAAATGTATTTATATTAGCAACACAACATGTGTATATAACAAAGGGTGCAAAGTCTGCAGGCAGTAGGAAACACATGGTTAAGTGTAGGGAGTAAAACTGATGGCAGTCTAAAGTTCAAGATTTTTGGAGCTCTTTGTTCAGTGGATCAGATGTTTGATGAAGCTCTGTGTCTATCTACCACCACTACTGTTTTCTGTTTATTTGTTACTGACTGTGGCAGGACACCTCTGCCTCTGTTTCACTTTATGTTGCTGGTAAATAATATGGTTGTAGTAGTAGGCCAGGGGTCGGCAACCCGCGGCTCCGGAGCCGCATGCGGCTCCTTGACCACTCTGATGCGGCTCAGCTACATACGTGCCGGCTCCCCCGATTTTCCCAGGAGAATTATGGATCTCAGTGTCTCTCATAGATTACTACCAGGGAAACAATAATCCTATTTATACTCTAATTACTAAATAAAGGGCGTGCTCTAATTGCACTGCAGTAATTGTCCTTTATAGCATTTACATACAGCGTGCCAGTCCAGCCACATGTTGCATGTTGTTATTACTTGCACACACAGGGGACAGCAAAGCATACTTACTCATCAGCCACACAGCTTACACTGACGGTAGCCGTATCAAACAACTTTAACATTGTTATGTTACAAATATGCGCCACACTGTGAACCCACACCAAAAAAGAATGAAAAACACATTTCTGGAGAACATCCCACCGTAACACAACATAAACACAACACAACCATTACCCAGAATCCCATGCAGCCCTAACTCTTCCGGTCTACATTATACACCCCCGCTACCACCAAATCCCCCCACACATCAACCCCCCCCCCCCCCTCTCCGTGCGCTGGTTGAGCGGAAGAGTTAGGGCTGCATGGGATTCTGGGTATTGGTACCGTCAGTGTAAGATGTGTGGCTGCTGAAGTAGTAGCCTTGCTGTCACTTACGTGAGCAAGCTGAAATTGCATTCTACGTGTGGTCGAGCAGGTACACTGTTAGGGCAGACTGTAGAGGGCGCCAAATGCAGTGTCATCACGCTCTGATATTCGGGAGTCTCCCGGGAAAAATGAGAGGGTTGGCAAGTGTGACGCTATCAAGTGCCATTCATTCAAAACTCGTGGGCTGCACTAACACCAAATTTCCACATTAAAGTGCGTGCCGGTACGTGTGTCGGAGACCCCTGGTTAACATAGCACAAAGCATTAAAGCTTTGTATGCGGTGTTTTTCATTTTAAATTTTTTTTGTGGCTCCCATTACTTTCTTTAATTTGTGAAACTTGCCAAAATGGCTCTTTGAGTGGTAAAGGTTGCCGACCCCTGTAGTAGGCTAAAGTTAAATTATTTAGTATGCACTAATTAAAGGGGCAGAGCTTTGAAACATTTTAGCTTTTATATAAGATATATTTTTTGTAAGAACCACAATTAATAAATATATTTCAGTGAATAACTTATTGTTCAAATCTGTATATAAATATGTACATAAAGTGTTGTATTTATATTGTAAAATGGATGGATGGACGTTTAAAACAAAACTGTTATTATTAATTAGTAAGTATACATTTTTTGAGCCTTTTTAGAGAAAATCAAATCATTGTAGTAAATTATGCAAATTACTCGATGATGTCATGGTGACCACGCCCATAGCCACGCCCCCACCGCCACAGGTATCTTGGCAGTTTATGGGAAACACTGGTATATATTTGTTTTTCTGAAAAATCCCACTTAATATACTTTGGGTAACAACAGTCAATATATATATATTTTTTTTCTTAGGGGGGTAACAGTCAATATTTATTTATTTATTTTATTTTATTTATTTCTTATAAAATAAAAGTGAGCTTTTGTTAAATCAAATATTGTGTTTTTTTCCATATACAACAACCTATCTGGATCGATAAGGAATCGGTTCAATAAGAGGCTCGAACTCGATCATTTCTTATCAAACATCCTCCCTACATGTACTGCAGTTAGGAGTGTGGAGCGCCTCGTTTGATGCACTTCAGGTTGTGATCTATAAATGACGTTGGCTTTATGTCTCGCTTACACGTGTCCTCTGCTTGCAGGTGAAGCGCACGTACTCCCAGGGAACGTACCGGGCCGGGGCCATGCGGCAAGTCAGTCTGGTGGGAGCCGTGGACGAGGAGGTCGGCGACTTCTTCCCCGAGTTCATCAGCATGTTGGAGGAGTCTCCCTTTCTGGAGGTAGTCATGTCCGTCTTGCCGTCAACACAATCTGCTGGTTTGGCACTTCCTACAGGATTTTGCGGGCTCTTATTGCAGCCTAAATTACTTCCAATTTGCAGTCACTTTCTCAGAAAGTTGTGCCAAAAGTTGCACATTTTCCAGGCTTATTTTTTTTCGAGTTTATGATTTTTAACCAATGGTACTTGCAATGTTAGCACAGGATTTAAATGACCTCAGAGTCATATCATTTGGTACGAGACACATGCTAGCTGGTAGAATGCTAACATCAGCATGCTAACTTTTTTGCTGATTTTATAACTGTTAGAAACGAGCAGTAGAAAAGGGATGGATTATCCCAGAGTTGTTGTACTGACATGTTGACTTGACATGTGCTAACATGTTTATAGTCGCATGCTAACATTTTGGGCTAATTCGCACCTGCTTTTTCAGAAAGTTGTGCCAAAAGTTGCACATTTTCCAGGCTTATTTTTTTCGAGTTTATGATTTTTAATCAATGGTACTTGCAATCTTAGCACAGGATTTAAATGACCTCAGAGTCATATCATTTGGTACGAGACACATGCTAGCTGGTAGAATGCTAACATCAGCATGCTAACTTTTTTGCTGATTTTATAACTGTTAGAAACGAGCAGTAGAAAAGGGATGGATTATCCTAGAGTTGTTGTACTGACATGTTGACTTGACATGTGCTAACATGTTTATAGTCGCATGCTAACATTTTGGGCTAATTCGCACTTGCTTTTTCAGAAAGTTGCAAATTTTCCAGGCTTATTTTTTTCGAGTTTATGATTTTTAATCAATGGTACTTGCAATCTTAGCACAGGATTTAAATGACCTCAGAGTCATATCATTTGGTACGAGACACATGCTAACTGGTAGCATGCTAACATCGGCATGCTAACTTTTTTTGCAGATTTTATAACCAACCGTTAGGGACAAGTGGTGGAAAGGGGATTTATAGATTATCCCAGAGTTGTTTTACTGACATGTTGACTTGACATGTGCTAACTTGTTTAGAGTCGCATGCTAACATTTTGGGCTAATTTTTCAAAAAGTTGTGCCAAAAGTTGCAACGTTTCCAGGCTTATTTTTTTCCGAGTTTATGATTTTTAATCAATGGTACTTGCAATCTTAGCACGGGATTTAAATGACCTCAGAGTCATATCATTTGGTACGAGACACATGCTAACTGGTAGCATGCTAACATGCTAACATTGGCATGCTAACTTTTTTGCTAATTTTATAACTGTTAGGAACGAGCAGTAGAAAAGGGATGGATTATCCCAGAGTTGTTGTACTGACATGTTGACTTGACACGTGCTAACATGTTTATAGTCGCATGCTAACATTTTGGGCTAATTCGCACTTGCTTTTTCAGAAAGTTGTGCCAAAAGTTGCAAATTTTCCAGGCTTATTTTTTTCGAGTTTATGATTTTTAATCAATGGTACTTGCAATCTTAGCACAGGATTTAAATGACCTCAGAGTCATATCATTTAGTACGAGACACATGCTAACTGGTAGCATGCTAACATCGGCATGCTAACTTTTTTGCTGATTTTATAACCGTTAGGAACGAGCGGTAGAAAAGGGATTTATAGATTATCCCAGAGTTGTTTTACTGACATGTTGACTTGACATGTGCTAACTTGTTTAGAGTCGCATGCTAACATTTTGGGCTAATTTTTCAAAAAGTTGTGCCAAGATTTGCAATTTTTCGAGGCTTATTTTTTTCACAATAACCTTAAATCAACTTGAGTTTGATTTTTAATCAATGGTACTTGCAATCTTAGCACAGGGTTTAAATGACCTCAGAGTCATATAATTTGGTACGTGACACATGCTAACTGGTAGCATGCTAACATCGGCATGCTAATTTTTTTTGCTGATTTTATAACCGTTAGGGACAAGTGGTAGAAAAAGGGGCGGAAGATCCCTGAGTTGTTTTACTGGCATGTTGACTTGACATATGCTAACTTGATTAGAGTCGCATGCTAACATTTTGGGCTATTTTTTCAAAAAGTTGTGCCAAAAGTTGCAATTTTTCCAGGCTTATTTTTTTCACAGTAACCTTAAATCAACTTGAGTTTGATTTTTAATCAATGGTACTTGCAATCTTAGCACAGGATTTAAATGACCTCAGAGTCATATCATTTGGTACGAGACACATGCTAGCTGGTAGCATGCTAACATCGGCATGCTAACTTTTTTGCTGATTTTATAACCGTTAGGAACGAGCGGTAGAAAAGGGATTTATAGATTATCCCAGAGTTGTTTTACTGACATGTTGACTTGACATATGCTAACTTGTTTAGAGTCGCATGCTAACATTTTGGGCTAATTTTTCAAAAAGTTGTGCCAAAAGTTGCAAATTTTCCAGGCTTATTTTTTTCGAGTTTATGATTTTTAATCAATGGTACTTGCAATCTTAGCACAGGATTTAAATGACCTCAGAGTCATATCATTTGGTGACACATGCTAACTGGTAGCATGCTAACATGCTAACTTTTTTTGCAGATTTTATAACCGTTAGGGACAAGTGGTAGAAAGGGGATTTATAGATTATCCCAGAGTTGTTGTACTGACATGTTGACTTGACATATGCTAACTTGTTTAGAGTCACATGCTAACATTTTGGGCTAATTTTTCAAAAAGTTGTGCCAAAAGTTGCAATGTTTCAAGGCTTATTTTTTTTCGAGTTTATGATTTTTAACCAATGGTACTTGCACTCTTAGCACAGGATTTAAATGACCTCAGAGTCATATCATTTGGTACGAGACACATGCTAACTGGTAGCATGCTAACATGGGCATGCTAACTTTTTTGCTGATTTTATAACTGTTAGGAACGAGCAGTAGAAAAGGGATGGATTATCCCAGAGTTGTTGTACTGACATGTTGACTTGACATGTGCTAACATGTTTATAGTCGCATGCTAACATTTTGGGCTAATTCGCACTTGCTTTTTCAGAAAGTTGTGCCAAAAGTTGCACATTTTCCAGGCTTATTTTTTTCGAGTTTATGATTCTTAATCAATGGTACTTGCACTCTTAGCACAGGATTTAAATGACCTCAGAGTCATATCATTTGGTACGTGACACATGCTAACTGGTAGCATGCTAACATGCTAACATTGGCATGCTAATTTTTTTTGATGATTTTATAACCGTTAGGGACAAGTGGTAGAAAAAGGGATGGATTATCCCAGAGTTGTTTTACTGACATGTTGATTTGACATATGCTAACTTGTTTAGAGTCGCATGCTAACATTTTGGGCTAATTTTTCAAAAAGATGTGCCAAAAGTTGCAATTTTTCCAGGCTTATTTTTTTCACAGTAACCTTGAATCAACTTGAGTTTGATTTTTAATCAATGGTACTTGCAATCTTAGCACAGGATTTAAATGACCTCAGAGTTATATAATTTGGTACGAGACACATGCTAACTGGTAGCATGCTAACATCGGCTTGCTAATTTTTTTTGCTGATTTTATAACCGTTAGGGACAAGTGGTAGAAAAAGGGATGGAAGATCCCTGAGTTGTTTTACTGACATGTTGACTTGACATGTGCTAACATGTTTATAGTCGCATGCTAACATTTTGGGCTAATTCGCACTTGCTTTTTCAGAAAGTTGTGCCAAAAGTTGCAAATTTTCCAGGCTTATTTTTTTCGAGTTTATGATTTTTAATCAATGGTACTTGCAATCTTAGCACAGGATTTAAACGACCTCAGAGTCATATCATTTGGTACGTGACACATGCTAACTGGTAGCATGCTAACATGGGCATGCTAACTTTTTTGCTGATTTTATAACCGTTAGGAACGAGCGGTAGAAAAGGGATTTATAGATTATCCCAGAGTTGTTTTACTGACATGTTGACTTGACATATGCTAACTTGTTTAGAGTCGCATGCTAACATTTTGGGCTAATTTTTCAAAAAGTTGTGTCAAAAGTTGCAATTTTTCCAGGCTTATTTTTTCCACAATAACCTTAAATCAACTTGAGTTTGATTTTTAATCAATGGTACTTGCAATCTTAGCACAGGGTTTAAATGACCTCAGAGTCATATAATTTGGTACGTGACACATGCTAACTGGTAGCATGCTAACATCGGCATGCTAATTTTTTTTGCTGATTTTATAACCGTTAGGGACAAGTGGTAGAAAAAGGGATGGAAGATCCCTGAGTTGTTTTACTGGCATGTTGACTTGACATATGCTAACTTGATTAGAGTCGCATGCTAACATTTTGGGCTAATTTGCAGTCGCTTTTTCAGAAAGTTGTGCCAAAACTTGCAACTTTTCCAGGCTTATTTTTTTCCGAGTTTATGATTTTTAATCAATGGTACTTGCAATCTTAGCACAGGATTTAAATGACCTCAGAGTCATATCATTTGGTACGTGACACATGCTAACTGGTAGCATGCTAACATGGGCATGCTAACTTTTTGCTGATTTTATAACTGTTAGGAACGAGCAGTAGAAAAGGGATGGATTATCCCAGAGTTGTTGTACTGACATGTTGACTTGACATATGCTAACTTGTTTAGAGTTGCATGATAACATTTTGGGCTAATTCGCACTTGCTTTTTCAGAAAGTTGTGCCAAAAGTTGCACATTTTCCAGGCTTATTTTTTTCGAGTTTATGATTTTTAATCAATGGTACTTGCACTCTTAGCACAGGATTTAAATGACCTCAGAGTCATATCATTTGGTACGTGACACATGCTAACTGGTAGCATGCTAACATGCTAACATTGGCATGCTAATTTTTTTTGATGATTTTATAACCGTTAGGGACAAGTGGTAGAAAAAGGGATGGATTATCCCAGAGTTGTTTTACTGACATGTTGACTTGACATATGCTAACTTGTTTAGAGTCGCATGCTAACATTTTGGGCTAATTCGCACTTGCTTTTTCAGAAAGTTGTGCCAAAAGTTGCACATTTTCCAGGCTTATTTTTTTCGAGTTTATGATTTTTAATCAATGGTACTTGCAATCTTAGCACAGGATTTAAATGACCTCAGAGTCATATCATTTGGTACGTGACACATGCTAGCTGGTAGCATGCTAACATGCTAACATCGGCATGCCAACTTTTTTGATGATTTTATAACCGTTAGGAACGAGCGGTAGAAAAGGGATTTATAGATTATCCCAGAGTTGTTGTACTGACATGTTGACTTGACATACGCTAACTTGTTTAGAGTCGCATGCTAACATTTTGGGCTAATTTTTCAAAAAGTTGTGCCACAAGTTGCAATTTTTCGAGGCTTATTTTTTTCACAATAACCTTAAATCAACTTGTGAGTTTATGATTTTTAATCAATGGTACTTGCAATCTTCAGAATCCTATAATTTGGTACGCGACACATGCTAACTGGTAGCATGCTAACATGAGCATGCTAACTTTTTTTGCGCATTTTTTTTATAACCATTGGTAACGAGCGGTAGAAAAGGGATGGCCGGATTATCCCAGACTTGTTTTACTGACATGTTGACTTGACATATGCTAACATATTTTGAGTCGCGTACTAACATTTTGGGCTAATTTTACACATTTTTTCAAGCTAATTTCACCGCTGTGCATCCTAATGATATAACTTGGTATATGAAACATGTTAACTGTTAACATGCTAAATTTTTCTCATTTTTCAACCATTCACCCCGGAGTCATATAACATGGTACTTGACATATGATTGATGTTTTTCTTGTTTTATACTATACAGACTTAGAATTAGACACTGGATGGCATTATTGTACTGTTTGTCATTACGACAAAGTTGCAGACATTCTCTGTGTATGTTTTACAGTTCATTTTTCTTGGTAAATGGTTGATTGTCATCACACTTCAACATCTCTAGCATGGGTCAGCATTGCAAATAGGAATACGTCCTTGATGTCCTTACCCGGATATGTTTGAGTCGTCGCCTTACTTGCTGGTCGTTCCTGCAGCGGACCCTGCCCTGGGGAACCTTCTCCAGTCTGAGGCTCCAGAGCCCCACGGAGAGCGACGACGGCCCCATCATGTGGGTCAGACCCGGCGAGCAGATGATCCCCATGGCCGAGATGCCCAAGTCTCCCTTCAAGAGAAAAAGGTGGGTTTTACTCCACGGGGCTGAAGGGACGTCCCACACGGGCGCTCAATGACCCCGCTGTCACACGGCAGGTCCACCAACGAGATCAAGAACCTGCAGTACCTGCCTCGGGCCAGCGAGCCCAGGGAGATGCTGTTCGAGGACCGAACGAGAGCCCACGCCGATCACATCGGTCAGGGCTTCGAGAGGCAGACCACCGCCGCGGTTGGCGTGCTGAAGGCCGTACGCTGCGGAGAGGAGTGAGTACACTCTTTTGCTAAAAAATATTCATTTTTGTGTTGATATGCTATCAATTATTTAGTTTATTAACCTGTATTTATTTTTGTCGAATATATTGAGAATAAAGATATACTTTTCATATACAAAAACCCAAAACCACTGTGTTACATGGCCTTTCCTTTTAACAACACTCAGTAAACATTTGGGAACTGAGGAGACGCGTTTTTGAAGTGGAATTCTTTCCCATTCTTGCTTGATGTACAGCTTAAGTTGTTCAACAGTCTCCCTTCTCATATTTTAGCCTTCATATTGCACCAATGGGAGACAGGTCTGGACTACAGGCAGGCCAGTCTAGTACCCGCACTCTTTTACTATGAAGCCACGCTGTTGTAAGACGTGGCTTGGCATTGTCTTGCTGAAATAAGCAGGGGCGTCCATGATAACGTTGTTTGGATTGCTCCAAAAGCTGTATGTACCTTTCAGCATTAATGGTGCCTTCACAGACGTGTAAGTTACCCATGTCTTGGGCACTAATACACCCCCATACTATCACACATGCTGGCTTTTACACTTTGCGCCTAGAACAATCCGGATGGTTCTGGAGGACAAGACACGACGTCCACAGTTTCCAAAAACAATTTGAAATGTGGACTCGTCAGAACACTTTTCCACTTTGCATCAGTCCATCTTTGATGAGCTCGGGCCCAACAAAGCCGGCGGCGTTTCTGGGTGTTGTTGATAAATGGCTGTGGCTTTGCATAATAGAGTTTTAACTTGCTCTGACAGATGTAGCGACCAACTGTAGTTACTGACAGTGGTTTTCTGAAGTGTTCCTGAGCCCATGTGGTGATATCCTTTACACACCGATGTCGCTTTTCGACGCAGGGATCGAAGGTTTGTAATATCATGGCTTACGTGCAGTGATTACTCCAGATTCCCTGAACCTTTTGATGATATTACGGAGCGTAGATGGTGAAATCCATAAATTCCTTGCAATAGCTGGTTGATAAATGTTGTTCTTAAACAATTTGCTCAGGCATTTGTTGACAAAGTGGTGACCCTCGCCCCGTCCTTGTTTGTGAATGACTGAGCATTTCATGGAAGCTGCTTTTATACCCAATCATGGCACCCACCTGTTCCCTATTAGCCCGTTCACCCGTGGGATGTTCCAAATAAGTGTTTTGATGGGCATTCCTCAACTGTATCAGTCTTTTTTGCCGCTTGTGCCAGCTTTTTTGAAACCTGTTTGAAACATGAGCTAATATTTGCAAAAAACAACAGTTCCAACGTTAAATATCTTGTGTTTGCAGTCTATTTATTCAATTGAATATATATGTATTCTGTTATTATTTACCATTAACACAACGTGACAACTTCACTGCTTTCGGGGTGTGTAATATAGTGAGGCTCCAACGATTCATCGATGAATAAAAAAAGCTTAGCTTTATATCGTCACTTAGATTGATGACAGTTTAATGACAAAATGGATGAACTATTAAAAGTGAAAGTGAAAGTGCCTGGAATTAAATATGCGGACATCGTTTCCGCACTTCAGAGCGGTTGTGTGGGTGTGAGTGCTGTGATCTGTGTGGTGGCGGACATCTTTTTTCCCCCCTCAATGAACACATCAAAAGGTCAATTTCATTCTGGATGTGCGTTAGAAAGAAGCAGAAAATTTGATTTTCATCTATTTTCCCTAAAAATGTATGCTATAAAGCGGGTTTTGTCTGATTAATCGGACAAAATAATCAATAGGTTACACGACTACTAAAATAATCGATATCGGCCTTAAAATATTTGATTTAATTTTGTGTGGAAAATATAGTTTTTTTATTTATGGAATATTGTAACATATTTGGGACGGCAACGATTAAAATTGAACAGTTTGAGGAGAAAAAAAGTAGGGATGTCCGATAATGGCTTTTTGCCGATATCCGATATTGTCCAACTCTTTAATTACCGATACCGATATCAACCGATATATGCAGTCGTGGAATTAACACATTATTATGCCTAATTTGGACAACCAGGTATGGTGAAGATAAGGTACTTTTTTAAAAAAATAATAAAATAAGATAACTAAATTAAAAACATTTTCTTGAATAAAAAAGAAAGTAAAACAATATAAAAACAGTTACATAGAAATGAGTAATTAATGAAAATGAGTAAAATTAAGTGTTAAAGGTTAGTACTATTAGTGGAGCAGCAGCACGCGCAATCATGTGTGCTTACGGACTGTATCCCTTGCAGACTGTATTGATATATATTGATATATAATGTAGGAACCAGAATATTGATAACAGAAAGAAATGGGGGAGGGAGGTTTTTTTGAGTTAGTGCACTAATTGTGAGTGTATCTTGTGTTTTTTATGTTGATTTAATTTTTAAAAAAAACAACAAAAAACGATACAGGTAATAAAAAACCGATACCGATAATTTCCGATATTACATTTTAACGCATTTATCGGCCGATATTATCATCCCTAAAAAAAATCATCTATTTATATTATGTTTCTTGGATTATTCGTTTATAAAAATCCAGATGGCATAAAAGGTCAAACAAAATAGAAGGTAAGATAAAGTGAAAGTTGAATAGAAGGTAAATAACAAGTACAAGAAGTTGGCCACCTTCTGTCTCAACGGAAGGTAAATGTAAGGTCAATTAGAAGGTGATGAACTTCATGGCAACCGGAACAATATTGTTTCTATTTTCCCTAATACACATGAATAAAGTGTGTTTTAACCCATTACGTGATTAATCCAACAAACTAATTGATAGATTACCCGATTACTATAATAATCAATAGCATATTTAAATTTTTTGTGTAAACTACAATGCTTATGTACTTTTTAATGATACGTTATGTTTATATTTTTCCACATTTAAATACGACAAACCCCAAAAGCAGTGAAGTTGTCACGTTGTGTAAATGGTAAATAAAAAGAGAATACAACAAATCCTTTTTAACTTATATTCAATTGAATGGACTGCAAAGACAAGATATTTCATGTTCACACTGAGAAACTTTGTTATTTTTTGCAAATATTAGCTCATTTGGAATTTGATGCCTGCAACATGTTTAAAAAAAAGCTGGCACAAGTGGCAAAAAAGAGTGAGAAGGTTGAGGAATGCTCATCAAACACTTATTTGGAACATCCCACAGGTGAACGGGCTAATTGGGAACAGGTGGGTGCCATGATTGGGTATAAAAGTAGATTCCATGAAATGCTCAGTCGTTCACAAACAAGGACGGGGCGAGGGTCACCACTTTGTCAACAAATGCCTGAGCAAATTGTTTAAGAACAACATTTATCAACCAGCTATTGCAAGGAATTTAGGGATTTCACCATCTACGCTCCGTAATATCATCAAAAGGTTGAGAGGATCTGGAGAAATCACTGCACGTAAGCCATGATATTACGGACCTTCCATCCCTCAGGCTGTACTGCATAATAAAGCGACATCAGTGTGTAAAGGATATCACCACATGGGCTCAGGAACACTTCAGAAAACCACTGTCCGTAACTACAGTTGGTCGCTACATCTGTAAGTGCAAGTTAAAACTCTACTATGCAAAGCCAAAGCCATTTATCAACAACACCCAGAAACGCTGCCGGCTTCGCTGGACCCGAGCTCATCTAAGATGGACTGATGCAAAGTGGAAAAGTGTTCTGTGGTCTGACGAGTCCACATTTCAAATTGTTTTTGGAAACTGTGGCCGTCGTGTCGTCCGGACTGAAGAGGAAAATAACTGCTCAGATTGTTCTAGGCGCCAAGTGTAAAAGCCAGCATGTGTGATGGTATGGGGGTGTATTAGTGTCCAAGACATGGGTAACTTACACATCTGTGAAGGCACCATTAATGCTGAAAGGTACATACAGGTTTTGGAGCAACATATGTTGCCATCCAAGCAACGTTACCATGGACGCCCCTGCTTATTTCAGCAAGACAATGCCAAGCCACGTGTTACAACAGCGTGGCTTCATAGTAAAAGAGTGCAGGTACTAGACTGGCCTGTCTGTAGTCCAGACCTGTCTCCCATTGGTGCAATATGAAGGCTAAAATATGAGAAGGGAGACTGTTGAACAACTTAAGCTGTACGTCAAGCAAGAATGGGAAATAATTCCACTTCCAAAATGTGTCTCCTCAGTTCCCAAACCTTTACTGAGTGTTGATAAAAGGAAAGGCCATGTAACACAGTGGTAAAAATGCACAAAAAAATTAAGTTTATCAGTGTGAACATGAAATATGTTGTCTTTGCGGTCTATTCAATTGAATATAAGTTGAAAAGGATTTGCAAATCGTTGTATTCTCTTTTTATTTACCATTTACACAACGTGGCAACTTCACTGCTTTTGGAAAAATATAAAGGAAATGTGTTTGCACAATTTTTTAAATCTTAAAAAATACATTTAGTTTGTGCTCGCTGGCTATTCGTACACTGCAAAAACTGAAATCTAAGTAAGATGAAATATCTCAAATAAGGGTGATATTTGCTTATTTTCTGTCTGATAAGATCATTCTTCTCACTAAGCAGATTTTATGTTAGAATGTTTTACTTGTTTTAATGGTTTTGGTCCTAAATGATCTCAGTAAGATATTACAGCTTGTTGCTGAGATTTGATGAGCTATATTGAGTAAAACATGCTTGAAACTAGAATATCAACTGTTGCAAAGCTGTGTCATCAACACTCACAAGTATAAAACTGCTTTTTCAAAATAATAATTTCTTATTTCAAGCATGAAATGAAAAATATATTTACGAATATTTTTCAACATATTGAGAAAAAAGGTCTCTTTTATTTTTTTTACCAAGAAAAGTGCACTTGTTATTAGTGAGAATATACTTATTTTAAGGTATTTTTGGGTTCATTGAGGTTAGCTAATTTGACTTGTTTTGGTAAGTCTTAAGAAGCCAAATTTTCTTGTTCTATTGGCAGATAATTTTCCTTAGTTCAAGTAAAATACTACGAAGCCCCTAAAGGGACATGGGGAAAACATTTTTTTTTATACTTATTTATTTTATTTTTTAGACATGTATCTCATGTGCACAAGAAACTTTCTCGTGCACACAAAATACATGTCTAAAAAAAAAAAAAATTATAATTTTTTTTTAAAATAACTATAAAAAGTTTCTCCTGCGCACGAGATACATGTCTAAAAAAAAAATTAGACATTTAAAAAACATTTTTTTAATAACTTTATAAAAAGTTTCTCGTGCGCACGAGATACATGTCTAAAAAATGTATTAAAAAAAACAATTTTTTTTAAAAATATAATTTATAAAAAGTTTATCGTGCGCACGAGATACATGTATAAAAAAAACCAATTATAAATGTTTTTTTCCCCATGTCCCTTTAGGGGCTCTGTAAAATACCCCCCTTTTTTTCTACCAAGAAAAGTGCACTTGTTATTAGTGAGAATATACTTATTTTAAGGTATTTTTGGGTTCATTGAGGTTAGCTAATTTGACTTGTTTTGGTAAGTCTTAAGAAGCCAAATTTTCTTGTTCTATTGGCAGATAATTTTCCTTAGTTCAAGTAAAATACTACGAAGCCCCTAAAGGGACATGGGGAAAACTTTTTTTTTTTATACTTATTTATTTTATTTTTTAGACATGTATGTCATGTGCACAAGAAACTTTCTCGTGCACACAAAATACATGTCTAAAAAAAAAAAAAATTATAATTTTTTTTTAAAATAACTATAAAAAGTTTCTCCTGCGCACGAGATACATGTCTAAAAAAAAAATTATACATTTAAAAAACATTTTTTTTAATAACTTTATAAAAAGTTTCTCGTGCGCACGAGATACATGTCTAAAAAATGTATTAAAAAAAAAAATTTTTTTTTTTAATATAATTTATAAAAAGTTTATCGTGCGCACGAGATACATGTATAAAAAAAAACAATTATAAATGTTTTTTTCCCCATGTCCCTTTAGGGGCTCTGTAAAATACCCCCCTTTTTTTCTACCAAGAAAAGTGCACTTGTTATTAGTGAGAATATACTTATTTTAAGGTATTTTTGGGTTCATTGAGGTTAGCTAATTTGACTTGTTTTGGTAAGTCTTAAGAAGCCAAATTTTCTTGTTCTATTGGCAGATAATTTTCCTTAGTTCAAATAAAATACTACGGAGCCCCTAAAGGGACATGGGGAAAACTTTTTTTTTTTATACTTATTTATTTTATTTTTTAGACATGTATGTCATGTGCACAAGAAACTTTCTCGTGCACACAAAATACATGTCTAAAAAAAAAAAAAAATATAATTTTTTTTTAAAATAACTATAAAAAGTTTCTCCTGCGCACGAGATACATGTCTAAAAAAAAAATTATACATTTAAAAAACATTTTTTTTAATAACTTTATAAAAAGTTTCTCGTGCGCACGAGATACATGTCTAAAAAATGTATTAAAAAAAAAAATTTTTTTTTTAAATATAATTTATAAAAAGTTTATCGTGCGCACGAGATACATGTATAAAAAAAAACAATTATAAATGTTTTTTTCCCCATGTCCCTTTAGGGGCTTTGTAAAATACCCCCCTTTTTTTCTACCAAGAAAAGTGCACTTGTTATTAGTGAGAATATACTTATTTTAAGGTATTTTTGGGTTCATTGAGGTTAGCTAATTTGACTTGTTTTGGTAAGTCTTAAGAAGCCAAATTTTCTTGTTCTATTGGCAGATAATTTTCCTTAGTTCAAATAAAATACTACGGAGCCCCTAAAGGGACATGGGGGAAAAACATTTTTTTTATAATTATTATTATTATTATTTGTTTTTTTAGACACGTATCTCGTGCGCAGGAGATACATGTAAAAAAAAAAATGTTTTTTTTGTTTTCTTTTAGACATGTATCCCGTGTACACGAGAAACTTTCTCGTGCGCACGAGATACATGTCTAAAAAAAAAAATTTTTTTTAATTATATACTTTTTTTTTTTTAATAACTTTATAAAAAGTTTCTTGTGCGCACGAGATACATGTCTAAAAAATGTATTTAAAAAAAATTTAAATATTTTTTTTTAATATAATTTATAAAAAGTTTCTCGTGCGCACGAGCTACATGTATAAAAAAATATATATATAAATGTTTTTTTCCCCATGTCCCTTTACGGGCTCCGTAAAATACCCCTCTTTTTTTTCTAGCAAGAAAAGTGCACTTGTTATTAGTGAGATATACTTATTTTAAGGTATTTTTGGGTTCATTGAGGTTAGCTAATTTGACTTGTTTTGGTAAGTCTTAAGAAGCCAAATTTTCTTGTTCTATTGGCAGATAATTTTCCTTAGTTCAAGTAAAATACTACGAAGCCCCTTAAGGGACATGGGGAAAACATTTTTTTTTATACTTATTTATTTTATTTTTTAGACATGTATGTCATGTGCACAAGAAACTTTCTCGTGCGCACAAAATACATGTCTAAAAAAAGTAACTAAAAAGTTTCTCCTGCGCACAAGATACATGTCTAAAAAAAAAAATTATACATTTAGAAAACATTTTTTTAATAACTTTATAAAAAGTTTCTCGTGCGCACGAGATAATGTCTAAAAAATGTATTTAAAAAAAATAAAAAAATGTATTGTGCGCACGAGATACATGTGTAAAAAAAAAAACAATTATAAATGTTTTTTTCCCCATGTCCCTTTAGGGGCTCCGTAAAATACCCCTCTTTTTTTTCTACCAAGAAAAGTGCACTTGTTATTAGTGAGAATATACTTATTTTAAGGTATTTTTGGGTTCATTGAGGTTAGCTAATTTGACTTGTTTTGGTAAGTCTTAACAAGCCGAATTTTCTTGTTCTATTGGCAGATAATTTTCCTTAGTTCAAATAAAATACTACGGAGCCCCTAAAGGGACATGGGGGGAAAAACATTTTTTTATAATTATAATTATTATTATTTTTTTTTTTTTAGACATGTATCTCATGTGCACAAGAAACTTTCTCATGCGCACAAAATACATGTCTAAAAAAAAATAAATAAATAAAAATTATATTTAAAAAAAAAAAAAACTTTATAAAAAGTTTCTCCTGCGCACGAGATACATGTCTAAAAAAAAAAATTATACATTTAAAAAAAAATGTTTTAATAACTTTATAAAAAGTTTCTCCTGTGCACGAGATACATGTTTAAAAAAATATATATATACATTTAAATTTTTTTTATAACTTAATAAAATAAAATTATATAAAAATAAATTATAAATACCCCCCCATATCCCTTTAGGGGCTCCGTAAAATACCTCTCATTTTTGTATTTTTTGTTCTTGTTTTTGAACACTGACTTTTTTGCAGTGTGGTTTTCACGGCTGCTTTGTGTTCCAGCAGCGACACGCCCGCGCGCATCACCAAAGACGTGGTGTGCTTTCACGCCGCCGACTTCCCAGAGGTGGTCATGAGGATGCAGCTGGACCTCCACGAGCCGCCGCTGTCTCAGGTGGGCCAAGTTTGGGCGCCTTTTTTTGACTGAAAAAGTCGTCCCGGGTCATTGACGTGTCCTTCTGGTGTCCAGTGCGTGCAGTGGATCGACGACGCCAAGCTGAACCAGCTGAGGAGGGAGGGCATCCGCTACGCTCGCATCCAGCTCTACCACGACGACGTCTACTTCATCCCCCGGGGGGTGGTGCACCAGTTCAAGACGGTGTCGGCCGTCTGCAGCCTGGCTTGGCACATACGACTCCAGCAGTACCACCAGCGCGAGGACGCGGACAAGGCCAAGACGTGCGACGTCACGCTGCGCATCAAAGAGGAGTGTGACCACGCCTTGCGGACTGTGATGAAGCAGGAGGAGGACGTCGTGAGGAGTAAAGAGCTTCCGTCATTGCCCTGGGAGGAGGAGGAGGAGGAGGAGTGTGCAGCGGAACTGGAGGAGGTGAAGAAGGAGAAGGACCATCTGGAGTTTGCCAAGCCTGAAGAGGAGAGTGACAGCCAGCAAAGAGGCGGTGAGGACTCCGCCCAGGAAAGTGCTTCCTTCGTCAGGAAGGAGGAGCACCAGGAGGAGGAGCGGCCGCAGAGGAAGAGTCCAAAAGAGGCTGACGTCAAGAAGGACAAGGACAAGGGCAGGGGGGAGAAGGAGCGGAGTAAAGACAGGAAGCACAAAGGCAAGGAAAAGGACAAAGGTGGCGTGAAACCCCCGAGGGAGGAAAAGTCTCACCCCAAGAAGGACAAGGAGCACGGGGTCTCGGGTCCGGTGGCGGGGGCCCGTGACGAGACGCGGGACAAACACAAGAAGGAGAAGGGCGGGGCGGCGGCGGGGCCGGGGACGCCGCTGAAGTGCGCGGGCAGGGAGAGGGAGGACGCCAAGACGGGACCGCTGAAGCCCGCCGCCAACGCTCAGGTCAGGAAAAAGGAGGAGCCGAGGAAGCGGCCCAACCCGGCCCCTCCCCCCGCCGCACGGACGCTCATCACCTTCGACCTCTTCAAGCCCACGGAGGCCCATCAGACTGTGGCGCTCTCCTTCAAGACGCACCACCACACCCACCACCACCACCACCACCACCAAGGGGGCGCGGCCTCCGCCAAGCCCGGCGACCGTCGAACACTGGTGCCCTTCAAGGGAGCCAAGGCCAAGGCCGAGGCGCCGCATCAGGACCCTCAGGCGCAGCTCAAGACGCACAAAGACTGCCTGATATGAACGTCCCGCTTCCTGTCTCCGCTCCTTCTTTCTCGTCGAACAGGAGTACCCCCCAACGTAGGCGGAGAATGTAAGCCGAGTAGCTCCGCCTCCCGTTTGTCTAGCGAATGTACGGCGGGGGTCGCGTCACGTGACCCGCGTGTCAGTGCCTGGGCGCCTCCTGACGGTACGAGCCACCAACACGCTTCCTTCCACACCTTCTGTTGTCCACACGCCCTTTTTAGACGCATCTGTAAATGATCTACCAAAACTGTACAGCATAAATAGATGTTATTAGCACCAACGTGACGAAATGTATACAGAAATTGCATATATTTTTTTGTAAGATGAGTTTTATTTTCCATAGAACTTATTTATATCATTTACTGTCTTGTTTTTATTTGAGCCCGACGACGTATGTGGATACGACTTTCTTGTAAATACAATTTATTTCCTAAGCTAAGACTTGGTAGTGTGATTTATACTCTTTATCCGGACCTCAATAAATGGTTCCAAAATATGCTTGGATTTTTTTGCTCTCATAATTTCATGTGCTAGTTTTTCCTTCCTAATATTATTTTCTACAACAAAATTCATCTTCTTCTTCTACAGATTTTGGCGCGCTCCACCTTCCACATTTTTCACCCGATTCAAAGCGTTCCAACTCCAATCTGTTCAGCCTATTCGGGAATCGCGGGCTTTCCCTTGACAAATTCCAAAAATTCCCAGAATTCCAGGTTTTCCGGGACATTTTTCCCATTCAAAATAAATTGGCCATTTTTCAAACTTCTACCATTTCCACATTTTTCAACCGATTCAAACCATTCAACATATTCCACTCATCCTGGAAATTTAAACTACCTTTTTTTCCAAGTTAAAAAAAAATTCCAGGATTTTCCAGAATTCCTATTTTTCCAGAAATTCCAAGTTCAAAAGAGATTCCAAAAATTCCCAGAATTCCAGGTTTTCCGGGACATTTTTCCCCATTCAAAATGAATTGGCCATTTTTCAAACATCCACATTTTTCAACCAAGTTCAAAAAAATTCCAGGATTTTCCAGAATTCCTGGTTTCTCAAAGCTCTATTTCCTCCCTTTTTTTCTGTGCACATTTTTCTATGCATTTCAACCGTTTTATGGTCAAAACATTCCTCTTAATCAGGACAAAAAACAAAGTTGTTTTTTGAGCTGGAAAAATTTCCAGTTTTCCAGGAATTCCGTAATACCATTATTTCTCAATTCAACATTTTACTACTAAATTTCTTGTCCGATTTTAAAAATTCTAACACCAACCATTTCAACTCATTCAGACCATTCAAGTTATTTTTTTATTACCTTTTTCCAAAAAAAATCCCGCTTTTCCCGAAATTCCCAGATTTTTTGGAAATTCCCATTGAAATCAAAGTTCCACAACCCCCACATTTTTCATCTGATTCAAACTGTTCCAACTTCAACACATTTCACCATCCTGGAAATTTAAACTACCAATTTTCCAAATTCAAAAAAATTCCAGGATTTTCCAGAATTCCTGGTTTTCCAAAGCTCTATTTTCTCCCTTTTTTCTGGTGACTACTCCCTCCACATTTTTCAACGCATTTCAACTGTTCCACCATCAAAACATTCCTCTTAATCAGGACAAAAAACAAAGTTGTTTTTTGAACTGGAAAAATTCCCAGTTTTCCCAAAATTCCGTAACACCATTTCTCAATTCAACATTTTACTACTTCAACGTTTCTTGTCCGATTTTAAAAAATATCAACACCAACCATTTCAACCCATTCAAGTTTTTTTTTTACCATTTTCCAAAAAATTCCCGCTTTTCCCGAAATTCCCAGATTTTTTGAAAATTACCATTAAAATCAATGGGACATTTTTCAAAGTTCCACAACTCCCACATTTTTTTTTTTTTATTCAAACTGTTCCAACCTCAGACCGTTCAAACCGTTCAGCCTATTTCCGGAATTGCAGGCTTTCCGTTGGAAAATTCCCGGAATTCCAGGTTTTCCGGGACATTTTTCCCATTCAAAATGCATTGGACATTTTCTAAACTTCCACCATTTCCACATTTTTCAACCTATTCAAATCATTCCACCTTCAACACCATCCTGGAAATTTAAACTAACTTTTTTTCAGAGTTCAAAAAAATTCCAGGATTTTCCAGAATTCCTGGTTTTCCAAAGCCTTATTTCCACCCTTTTTTCTGGCGACTACTCCTTCCACATTTTTCTACGCATTTCAACCGTTCCACCATCAAAACATTCCTCTTAATCAGGACAAAAAACAAAGTTGTTTTTTTGAGCTGGTAAAATTCCCGATTTTCCCGAAATTCTATAATACCATTTTTCAATTCAACATGCTCCTACTTCAACGTTTCTCGACCGATTTAAAACAATTCCAACACCAACCATTTCAACCCATTCAAGTTTTTTTCACCATTTTCAAAAAAATTCCCGCTTTTCCCGAAATTCCCAGATTTTTGGGAAATTCCCATTGAAACCAATGGGACCTTTTTCAAAGTTCCACAACTCCCACATTTTTCATCTGATTCAAACCGTTCCAACTTCTAAATCATCAGCCTGTTTGGGAATTGTGTGCTCTACTTCAACAATTCTAAAAAAAATTCCAGGATTTCAGTTCAACTTCAGCATTGGAGCATTCACACGCAGTTCCTTCAGGAATTGCCTCATCTAGTTAAACTTCTTCTTCTACAGATTTTGGCGCTCTACCTTCCACATTTTTCATCCGATTCAAACCGTTCCAACTTCAAACTGTTCGGCCTATTTCTGGAATCGCAGGCTTTCCCTTGACAAATTCCAAAAAATCCCAGAATTCCAGGTTTTCCGGGACATTTTTCCCATTCAAAATAAATTGGCCATTTTTCAAACTTCCTCCATTTCCACATTTTCAACCAATTCAAACCATTCTACCTTCAACATATTCCACTCATCCTTGAAATTTAAACTACCTTTTTTTCCAAGTGTAAAAAAATTCCAGGATTTTCCAGAATTCCTGGTTTTCCAAAGCTCTATTTTCTCCCTTTTTTTCTGGGGACTACTCCTCCCACATTTTTCAACGCATTTCAACCGTCAAAACATTCCTCTTAATCAGGACAAAAAACAAAGTTGTTTTTTGAACTGGAAAGATTCCCAGTTTTTCCGAAATTCCAGGAATTCCATAATACCATTTCTCAATTCAACATGTTACTACTTCAACGTTTCTTGTCCGATTAAAAAAATTCCAACACCAACCATTTCAACCCATTCAGACCATTCAAATTTGTTTGTTTTTTTACCATTTTCAAAAAAAAGGTTTTCAAAGTTCCACAACTCCCACATTTTTTTATCCAATTCAAACCGTTCCAACTTCCAACTGTTCAGCCTATTTCCGGAATCACAGGTTTTCCCTTGACAAATTCCCAGAATTCCAGGTTTTCCGGGACATTTTTCCCATTCAAAATGAATTGGCCATTTTTCAAACTTCCACCATTCCCACATTTTTCAACCTATTCAAACCATTCCACCTTCAACACCATCCTGGAAATTTAAACTACTTTTTTCCGAGTTCAAAAAAATTCCAGGATTTTCCAGAATTCCTGGTTTTCCAAAGCCTTATTTCCACCCTTTTTTCTGGCGACTACTCGTTCCACCGTCAAAACATTCTTCTTAATCAGGACAAAAAACGAAGTTGTTTTTTCAACTGGAAAAATTCCAGATTTTCCCGAAATTCCATAATACCATTTTTCAATTCAACATGTTACTACTTCAACATTTCTCGACCGATTAAAAAAATTCCAACACCAACCATTTCAACTCCTTCAGCACATTCAAGTTTTTTTCACCATTTTCAAAAAAATTCCCGCTTTTCCCATTGCAATCAATAGGATTCTTCAAAGTTCCACAACTCCCACATTTTTCATCTGATTCAAACCGTTCCAACTTCTAAATATTCAGCCTTGTTTGGGAATTGTGTGCTCTACTTCAACAGTTCTAAAAAAATTCCAGGATTTCAGTTGAGCGTCAGCATTGGAGCATTCACACGCAATTCCTTCGGGAATTGCCTCATCTAGTTGCTATAAGTGTTTATGAGTGTGGTTCACTGTGAACTACACCATCCTAATGTTTTCCTACTTGTATACCCGACTAAAACAGTAGAACCCTTGGTATGATGAAGGACTATATGGCAACAACAAAACGCTCTAAAGGAAAGCAAAAACATATTACATGTAATATTAATGTAATATTTAATGCATTTATCAGTTATACCCTGTGTAAATGCACAGGTGTCAGTGAACGCACCGGTTGCTTTTAAGTGTGGTGCTGAAAAGGAACGAGTTCCATGAAGTCCAGCAGCCGCCTGTGTCTCTTCCCACGGTTACATGATAACCAAAAGCTTCACTCGACACCCTTTGGACAAACAAAGGTAGAACTTAATACAGTATTCAGGCCACGCTCAAGAAAGGAAACATGTCATACTGTTACGCAAACACATTCTTAAAAAGTTGTAATCAGTGTTTCCCACACATTCATTTATTTGTGGCGGCCCGCCACGAAAGAATTACGTCCGCCACAAATAAAAAAAATAAAAAAATTATTTTATTTTTTTTTGTCCTGTCCAGCTTCTCAGGCAAATCATATAGTTGATGTAGATGCCCATATAGGCTGTTCAGATTTACTTTACAAAAGAGAAGTGTAGGATACTTCTCTTGTTGCCTTATTTGTATTTGACCACTACTGTTTTCTGTTTATTTGTTACTGACTGTGGCAGGACACCTCTGCCTCTGTTTCACTTTATGTTGCTGGTAAATAATATGGTTGTAGTAGTAGGCTAAAGTTAAATGATTTAGTATGCACTAATTAAAGGGGCAGAGCTTTAAGAGACATTTTAGCTTTTATATTTTATAAGATATATTTTTTGTAAGAACCACAATTAATAAATATATTTCAGGGAATAACTTATTGTTCAAATCTGTATATAAATATGTACATAAAGTGTTGTAATTATATTGTAAAATGGATGGATGGATGGACGTTTAAAACAAAACTGTTATTATTAATTAGTAAGTATACATTTTTTGAGCCTTTTTAGAGAAAATCATATCATTGTAGTAAATTATGCAAATTACTCCATGATGTCATGGTGACCACGCCCATAGCCACGCCCCCACCGCCACAGGTATCTTGGCAGTTTATGGGAAACACTGTGTAATGTTATGAGAAGTTGCTTTGCAAAAAATCATGACTTCATAAGAATAAAGTTTGTGATGTAATAGTCATGATGTTACAAGTTTAAAAGTTTTATCAGCAACATTTGTGAAAATTAGTCAAGGAAAGTCATAATACTATGACAAAAATAACATCGTAGTTGGACTAGTTTTTTTCAATTGTATTATGGGTTTGTTCTTGTATTAAAGTCATATTATTGTGAGAATAGGGATGTAACCCAGATGCTGGCTTTTCAATTTTGCGCCTGTAACAATCCGGATGGCTCTTTTCCTCTTTGGTCCGGAGGACACAACGCCCACAGTTTCCAAAAACAATTTGAAATGTGGACGCGTCAGACCACAGAACACTCTTCCCCTTTGCATCAGTCCATCTTAGATGAGCTCGGGCCCAGCGAAGCCGGCGGCGTTTCTGGGTGTTGTTGATAAATGGCTTTGGCTTTGCATAGGGGTTTTAACTTGCACTTACAGATGTAGCGACCAACTGTAGTTACCGACAGTGGTTTTCTGAAGTGTTCCTGGGCCCATGTGGCGAAATCCTTTACACACTGAGTCGCTTTTTGATACAGTACAGCCTGAGGGATAATCTGTAATATAATCGCTTACATGCAGTGATTTCTCCAGATTCTCTGAACCTTTTGACGATATTACAGAGCGTAGATGGTGAAATCCCTAAATTCCTTGCAATAGCTGGTTGAGAAATGTTGTTCTTAAACAATTTGCTCAGGCATTTGTTGACAAAGTGGTGACCCTCGCCCCGTCCTTGTTTGTGAATGACTGGGCATTTCATGGAAGCTGCTTTTATACCCAATCATGGCACCCACCTGTTCCCAATTAGCCTGTTCACCTGTGGGATGTTCCAAATAAGTGTTTGATGAGCATTCCTCAACTTTCTCAGTCTTTGTTGCCACTTGTGCCAGCTTTTTTGAAACATGTTGCAGGCATCAAATTCCAAATGAGCTAATACTTGCAAAAAAATAAAGTTTTCCAGTTAGAACGTTAAATATCTTGTCTTTGCGGTCTATTCAATTGAATATACGTTGAAAAGGATTTGCAAATCATTGTAGTTTGTTGTTATTTACCATTTACACAACGTGACAACTTCACTGCTTTTGTAAAATAATGTTGCGATATTATGACTTTATCGGCATAACATTGTGACAATAACCTTGTATAATACATTGGTGAAGTATCTTGCCTATTTGGGTCATTGGTATGACTTTAATCCTATAGTGTAGTTTTGAGTGTGGCCTTAGTACTGTTGTAATTGTAGTTGAGTTAGTTGCAACAATTGTTTTTTACAAGAAAAATTGGGTTAGTTATTTTCCATTCATCCATTTTCTGCCGCTTGTCCCTTTTCTACAACTCTTATTTTTTTGTGATAGATTGGAGCACATACTTGTTGGTCACAAAAAACATTCATGAAGTTTGCTTCTTTTATGAATTTATTATGGGTCTACTGAAAATGTGCTGGGTCAAAAGTATACATACAGCAATGTTAATATTTTCTTACATGTCCCTTGGCAAG
>NC_084733.1:89430868-89458368 GCF_033978785.1 Entelurus aequoreus
TCAAACTAAAAGCACATAAAAAAAATGTAAGCGTTAAAGTCAGACTTTACAGCTTAAAAATGTTTAGTTATAATTACTGTGACTCCCAGTTGTATATATTAGTTTTCAACTCTTCAATAGAACACCTCAGCATGTTTAATCAATCAATCAAAACTTTTATTTATGTAACACTTTTCATGCACAAGGAAGTTGCAACACAAAGTGCTGAGGAGAATAACTCATAAAACGACGTCTAAGAAAATAACATAAAAATGTTGAAAAATATATATAAAAAAAGTTGTATTATTAGTAGGGATGTCCGATAATGGCTTTTTTGCAGATATTCCGATATTGTCCAACTCTTAAGTACCGATACTGATATCAACCGATGCCGATATATACAGTCGTGGATTTAACACATTATTATGCCTAATTTGGACCACCAGGTATGGTGAAGATAAGGTCCTTTTTTTAAAAATGTATAAAATAAAATAAGATAAATAAATTTAAAACAGTTTCTTGAATAAAAAAAACAATATAACAACAGTAACATAGAAACTAGGAATTAATGAAAATGAGTAAAATTAACTGTTAAATGTAAGTACTATTAGTGGACCAGCAGCACGCACAATCATGTGTGCTTACGGATTGTATCCCTTGCAGACTGTAATTTATATATATTGATATATAATGTAGGAACCAGAAATATTAATAACAGAAAGAAACAACCCTTTTATGTGAATGAGTGTGGGGGAGGGAGGTTTTTTGGGTTGGTGCACTAATTGTAAGTGTATCTTGTGTTTTTTATGTTGATTAAATAAAAAATAAATTAAAAAAACGATACCAATAATTCCCAATATTGCATTTTAAAGCATTTAATTAATCTCTAATTATTAGGTACTATTCAAAATTATTTCACAAATTATTATATTTTTATATTTATTATTAGCGTAACTTTGCAAGTTGTCAAAAAAAAAACATCGCTTAAACTGTCTTACCGAGTTATTTGGAGGGGAACGTTGTTTGTTTGTGTGGAGCAGTGAATGGTGGCTAGCTTAGCGGCGCTAGTTCCGGCTAACTAAACAAGAAGTACAAGGTACGTCTTTCAAATTAAAAGCACGTCCAAAAAACATGTAAGTGTTAAAATCGGACTTTACAGCTTAATTTTTTTTAGTTATAATTATAATGAATAACAGTTGTATATATTAGTTGTAGAATCTTCATTTGAACACCACAGCATGTTTAATCAATCTATCAAAACTTTTATTTGTGTAACACTTTTCATGCACAAGGAAGTTGCAACACAAAGTGCTGAGGAGAATAACTCATAAAACGACGCCTAAGAAAATAACATAATAATATTGAAAAAATATAAACTAAATTGTATTATTAAGTAATTTTAAAAATATTTGTATAAATTATTATATTTATAATTATTATTATTAGCGTAACTTTGCAAGTTGTCAAAAAAAAAACATCGCTTAAACTGTCTTACCAAGCACACCAGAAGATTCACCGCCACTTTTATCTCAGCGTCCGACCTTTGACGAAGAGTGTGTCCGACACAAATTTGAAAAAAAAGACTTATTTGGAGGGGAACGTTGTTTGTTTGATTGGAGCAGTGAAAGGTGGCTAGCTTAGCGGCGTTAGTTCAGGCTAGCTAAACAGGAAGTACAAGGTACGTCTTTCAAAAATAAAAGCACGTCATAAAAAAATGTAAGTGTTAAGATCAGACTTTACAGCTTAAAAATGTTTAGTTAGAATTATTAAAAGTAACAGTTGTATCTATTAGTTGTTGAATCTTCATTTGAACACCTCAGCATGTTTAATCAATCAATCAAAACTTTTATTTATGTAACACTTTTCATGCACAAGGAAGTTGCAACACAAAGTGCTGAGGAGAATAACTCATAAAACGACGTCTAAGAAAATAACATATACAAATATTGTACAAAACTATATAAACAACCTTGTATTATCAAGTAATATTTAAAATCATTTTACAAGTTATATTTTTATATTTATAATTATTATTATTATAAAACAATAATTATTAAATAAATAAAAACAGAAAGTAATTGGATCAATAGTAGGAATAATAGTAATAAACTAGATGATGCAATTCCTGAAGAAACTGCGTGTGAATGCTCCAATGCTGAAGTTGAACTGAAATCCTGGAATTTTTTTAGAATTGTTGAAGTAAAGCACACAATTCCCAAAAAGGCTGAATACTTTTGAAGTAGGGACAGTTGGAATCAGATAAAAAAAATGTGGGAGTTGTGGAACTTTGAAGAATGTCCCATTGATTTCAATGGGAATTTTGGGAAAAGTGGGAATTTTTTGGGAAATGGTAAAAAACTTGAATGTTCTGAATGAGTTGAAATGGTTGGTGTTGTAATTTTTCAAATCGGCCGAGAAACGTTACAGTAGTAACGTGTTGAATTGAGAAATGGTATTTTACGGAATTCCTGGAATTTCGGGAAAATTTTTCCAGTTCATAAAACAACTTCGGTTTTTTTTCCTTATTAAGAGGAATGTTTTGATGGTGGAACGGTTGAAGTGGGTTGAAAAATGTGGGAGGAGTAGTCGCCAGGAAAAAGGGTGGAAATAGGGCTTGAAAAAACGGGAATTTTGCAAATTCCTGGAATTTTTTTCAACTCAGAAAAATAATAGTTTGAATGTCCAGGATGAGTGGAACGGTTTTTAATCGGTTGAAAAAATGTGGAAATTGATTGAAAAATTCATTTTGAATGGGAAAAATGTCCTGGAAAACCTAGAATTCTGGGGAAATCTGGGAATTTTTGGAATTTGTCAAGGGAAAGCCCGCGATTCCCGAATAGACTGAACAGTTTGAAGTTGGAACGGTTTGAATCGGGTGAAAAATGTGGAAATGGATTGAAAAATTAGTTTTGAATGGGAAAAAATGTCCTGGAAAATCTGGAATTCTGGGGAAATCTGGGAATTTTTGGAATTTGTCAAGGGAAAGCCTGCGATTCCCGAATAGGCTGAACAGTTTGAAGTTGGAACGGTTTGAATCGGGTGAAAAATGTGGAAATGGATTGAAAAATTTGTTTTGAATGGGAATAAATGTCCTGGAAAACCTGGAATTCTGGGGAAATCTGGGAATTTTCTGAATTTGTCAAGGAAAAGCTTGCGATTCCCGAATAGGCTGAACAGTTTGAAGTTGGATCGGTTTGATCGGGTGAAAAATGTGGAAATGGATTGAAAAATAAATTTTGAATGGGGAAAAAATGTCCTGGAAAACCTGGAATTCTGGGGAAATCTGGGAATTTTTGAAATTTGTCAAGGGAAAGCCTGCGATTCCCGAATAGGCTGAACAGTTTGAAGTTGGAACGGTTTGAATCGGGTGAAAAATGTGGAAATGGATTAAAAAATTCATTTTGAATGGGAAAATATGTCCTGGAAATCCTGGAATTCTGGGGAAATCTGGGAATTTTTGGAATTCGTCAAGGGAAAGCCCACGATTCCCGAAATGTGGAACGTAGAGCATGCCAAAATCTGGAGAAGAGGTTGAAGAAGTTGAATAAATAGATGAATTTTGGTGTAGAAACCATATGCTCCAAAGCATTCACACAATAAAATAGAAAATAACAGTATAAATGAGAGCTTAAATATTCAATAAAAGTCTTAAAAAGGTGTGCCTTTGAATTAAAAAATAAATAAAATGTTTGGTGTGGGTTTCCTCCATCATGCTAAGCTAATTAGATACTCTAAATGTTCCTTGAGTGTTAATGATCTCACCCTAAAATCAGCTGGGATAGGCTCCAGCTCACCCACAAAAATATATATTTTTTCCCCCTCACCTAAAGTTACAGAAACATGGATAAATAACAAACTGCATTTGACAATTTATTCAAATCTATTTCCACTGGGCCCGTATAACAAAAGAATACAAAGTACAATTCCGTACAGATTGTCCCCAAAAAAGTAACGTACAAAAAGCTTTAGGTAAAGCGTTTTTTTTTTCTTATTTTCTAAAAAAAAAAAAAAAGAAAACAATTCTTTAAAAAAGCCCTTATTAAGAAAAGACGGATTCATTTCATGACCGGGAGCTGTCTGAGACAACCCACAATGCACTTGTGTACGTCCTACAAGGTGCAAAAGGACAGTGTGTGAGACGACATTCAGTACAATTGTCTTTCGAATGTAAACAATAAAAAAAGAAGTTTGTCTGTACAAAGCAGGGAAAAAAGACCATCTAAAAAGCCTACGAGCATTAAAATACATGTCAACAGTTCATTAGCTCACATGGCTTCAATGGAATGTACAGTCGTGGTCAAAAGTGTACATACACTTGTAAAGAACATCATGTCATGGCTGTCTGGAGTTTCCAATCATTTCTACAACTCTTACTTTTTTGTGATAAAGTGATTGGAGCACATACTTGTTGGTCACAAAAAACACATTCATGAAGTTTGCTTCTTTTATGAATTTATTATGGGTCTACTGAAAATGTGACCAAATCGTTTTCTGACGGAGAGTTTATTAAGGAGTGCTTATTGGACTCTGTTGCGCTGATATACCCGGAGAAGAGGGGCGCATTTGAGAACGTGTCACTCTCCCGACGCACTGTAACGAGGCGGGTTGAGACCATCGCGGGAAACTTGGAGCTTCAGCTGAAGAACAGAACGGCCGACTTTTGACTGTTTTTCGCTGTACGTGACACCGCCCGGCTGCTCATCTTCTTACGTGGGGTGACTGCAGACTTTCAAATCACGGAGGAGCTGGCAGCCATGCAGTCGATTAAAGAGACAACCACAGGTAATGACTAGGGATGTCCGATAATGGCTTTTTACCGATATCCGATATGCCGATATTGTCCAACTCTTTAATTACCGATACCGATATCAACCGATACCGATATCAACTGATATATACAGTCGTGGAATTAACACATTATTATGCCTAATTTGGACAACCAGGTATGGTGAAGATAAGGTACTTTTTAAAAAAATGAATCAAATAAAATAAGATAAATAAATTAAAAACATTTTCTTGAATAAAAAAGAAAGTAAAACAATATAAAAACAGTTACATAGAAACTAGTAATTAATGAAAATTTGTAAAATTAAGTGTTAAAGGTTAGTACTATTAGTGGACCAGCAGCACGCACAATCATGTGTGCTTACGGACTGTATCCCTTGCAGACTGTATTGATATATATTGATATATAATGTAGGAACCAGAATATTAATAACAGAAAGAAACAACCCTTTTGTGTGAATGAGTGTGAATGAGTGTAAATGGAGGAGGGAGGTTTTTTGGGTTGGTGCACTAATTGTAAGTGTATCTTGTGTTTTTTATGTGGATTTAAAAAAAATAAAAAAAATAAAATAAAATAAAAAAACGATACTGATAATAAAAAAAACGATACCGATATTTTCCGATATTACATTTTAACGCATTTATCGGCCGATAATATCGGCAGACCGATATTATCGGACATCTCTAGTAATGACTTGTTCACACAGGTAAATGCGTGTTTGGACATGTTAGGACGGAAATGGGACAAGCTGGCAGGTGTGACAACAGATGGTTGTCCAAATCTGACGGGGAAAAATGTTGGACTTTTAAAGAGGATGCAGGATAAAGTGACAGAAATGGACATTTTTGCATTGTATTATACATCAGGAAGTGTTGTGTAAGACAGTGTTAAAAATAAATCCATCAAAAGCAATCTGCTTCTGCATAAAGTTAAGTTAGGTTAAATGAAATTATTATTATTATTATTTATCTTACGGTACATCAAAAATAATTTGATCAAAATTTAATTGAAATATTGTCGGTGTGGCCCTCCAGCAGTGCTCAGGTTGCTCGTGCGGCCCCTGGTAAAAATTAATTGCCCACCCCTGATGAAAAGTATACATACAGCAATGTTAATATTTGCTTACATGTCCCTTGGCAAGTTTCACTGCAATAAGGCGCTTTTGGTAGCCATCCACAAGCTTCCGCTTGAATTTTTGACCACTCCTCTTGACAAAAATTGGTGCAGTTCAGCTAAATTTGTTGGTTTTCTCAATTTTTGTTTCATCTGACCGCAGAACTTTCTTCCAGGGGTCTTATCTTTGTCCATGTGATGTCAGATGAAACAAAAAATGGAGCTGTTTGGCCACAATACCCAGCAATATGTTTGGAGGAGAAAAGGTGAGGCCTTTAATCCCAGGAACACCACTCCTACCGTCAAGCATGGTGGTGGTAGTATTATGCTCTGGGCCTGTTTTGCTGCCGATGGAACTGCTGCTTTACAGAGAGTAATTCATAAAAGAAGCAAACTTCACGAATGTTTTTTTGTGACCAACAAGTATGTGCTCCAATCACTCTATCACAAAAAAAAAAAAAGAGTTGTAGAAATGATTGGAAACTCAAGACAGCCATGACATCATGTTCTGTACAAGTGTATGTACACTTTTGCCCACCACTGTAAGTCAGGCATGATGAGAAAGTAGAAGAGAATGTGGTCATTTTACATTCAGTTGAAGGATTCAAACAATCCTCACTTTGTTATTTTAGTAGCAATAAATCACAATAGCACAATGAAGTCAATGGCAAAGATGAACATAAAATGAATGACAGATAATGGAATGGTCATGTTTTCTTTGTTTGGGTGTCAATATTTGTTTTTGTTTTTTACTAAAGTAAGTATCTCCAAATATTTCCTCCTATAAAGTGTGTGTTTCCAAGTGTCATTGGTTTTTATGCCCCCAAATTTGATCAATTATAGGTCATAAAAAGGATGCCTCTTCAAATGTTGTAAAGCTTTTTTTGTTTTTATAAATATTTAAAAGTGTTTTTGTTTTTTCTCGAAGCATCCCCATTTGTTAAAACACAAAACATTTTTTTTAGATTTTGTAAAAAAAAGAAATCTCCAAATTTTGTGATTTTTTTTCCCTTCTTAACACATCTTTACATGTCATTAATTTTCCTTGGCATTAATTTTCCTTGGCTTTTTTTTACAAAAGCATTTATCTCCAATTTTCATAAAGAACGTATCGCCAAATATTTTTCTTCCTTTTTTTTTTTTTTTTTTATAAATAATGTCTCGGTTTTTTTTTAAACCATGAAATTCTGGATTTTTAAAAATAATCAATGTATTTCCAATTTTTAAAATAATTTTTCTTCATCTTTTTTTTAAAAAGAATGTCTCGCAAAATTGTGTTTTTAGTATGTTCATAAATGCAGGTATTTCTGCATTTTTAAAAATAAATAGACTGTTTCCAGTTTTTACAATTCAATCAAACTGTGGTACTTGGATTTCATTTTTCAAAATAAAATAATGATTATTTATGATACATTTTTTTCAAATAGAATGTATTTCCAATTTTTATACTAGTTATAAAGCATGTGTATTAACATTTTTAAATGAAAAAGTTTTGTTTTATGGGAACAGAAAAACTTTTTATATTTTTTTTATCTAAAAGGAAAAAAAATACACAAAATTTAGAGACATGATTTTTTTTTTTTAAGTGGATAATCCAAATGGGCACTTTTATCCAGATCTTCACCAAACCCGCATTGTGTCTTGGGCAAAAAATATTAAATATAATAATTTTTCCTCTCTGTATAAAGAAAATTTGTTTTTGCATTTTTCATAAAAGCCTGATTTTCTTGTTTTTTTAAATAAAGAATGTAGTTTAAATTGTTTACATCATCTTTCTTCTCTTTACAATGTCTTGCAAAATTTTATTTTTTGCATTTTCATAATAAAAGCATTAATTTTTTTGATTTTTTTTGTTCAAATAAAGAATGTATTTCCAATTTTGCATTTTTTCCTACTTGTTATAAAGCAACTTTTGAGATGAAAAAAAAATTGTTTTATTGGAAAGGAAAAACTTAAAAAATATACTTTTTTAATTTAAAAGGAAAAAAATACAGAAAATTTAGAGACATGATTTTTTTTTTTTTAAGTGGACAATCCTAGTGGGCACTTTTATCCAGATCTTCACCAAACCTGCATTGTTTCTTAGGCAAAAAATATTAAATATAATAATTTTTCCTCTCTATGCATTTTCATAAAGGCCTGATTTTCTTGTTTTTTTAAATAAAGAATGCATTTTCAATTGTTTAAATAATCTTTCTTCTCTTTACAATGTCTTGCAAAATTGTATTTTTTGCATTTTCATAATAAAAGCAATAATTTTTTTATATATGTATATTTTTCAAATAAAGAATGTATTTCCAATTATAAATGTTTTCCTACTTGTTATAAAGCAACTTTTGAGATGAAAAAAATGTGTTTTATTGGAAAGGAAAAACTTAAAAAATATATTGTTTTAATTTAAAAGGAAAAAAATACACAAAATTTAGAGAAATTATTTTTTTCTTTTATCCAGATTTTCACCAAATCCGCATTGTTTCTTTGGCAAAAAATATTAGCATTTTCATAAAAGCCTGATTTTCTTGGTTTTTAAATAAAGAATGTATTTTCAATTGTTTAAATAATATTTATTCTCTTTATAAAGAATATCTCGCAAAATTGTGTTTTTTGCATTTTCATAATAAAAGCATTAATTACTTTTTTTTCCAAATAAAGGATGTATTTCCAATTATAAATTGTTTCCTACTTGTTATAAAGCACATTTTGAGATGAAAACGTTTTATTTTATCGGAAAGGAAAAATTTTACAAAAAAAAAAAAAAGAATTTTTTTTTAATTTAAAAGGAAAAAAATACACAAAATTTAGAGACATTTTTTTTTTTCTAACCGGACAATCCCAATGGGCCCTTTTAACCAGATTTTCACCAAATTTGCATTGTTTCTTTGGCAAACATTTTTAGCATTTTTTATAAACGCCTGATTTTCTTGGTTTTTAAATAAAGAATGTATTTTCAATTGTTTAAACAATCTTTCTTCCTTTTATAAAGAATGTCTCGCAAAATTGTGATTTTTGCATTTTCATAATAAAAGCATGAACAATTTTTTTTCAAATAAAGGACTTATTTCCAATTATAAAAATGTTCCTACTTGTTATAAAGCAAATTGAAAAAAAAAGTGTTTTATCGGAAAGAAAAAACTTTTTAAAAAAAAGTTTTTTGATTTAAAAGGAAAAAAATACACAAAATTTAGAGACATGTTTTTTTTTTGTAACTGGACAATCCCAATGGGCCCTTTTATCCAGATCTTCACCAAATCCGCATTCTTTCTTTGGCAAAAAATCCACACATTTTTGCGGAAATCGGCATTAAACCTAAATGAGTTTATGTATTTAGTCTGAAAACAATTTAGCATGACACCACTGGCATGAAGCAGGATAAATGGATGGAGGACAAAAGAAATGTACTCACAATGATGAAGTGTGTGTGTGTGTGTGTGTGTGTGTGTGTGTGTGTGTGTGTGTGTGTGTGTGTGTGTGTGTGTGTGTGTGTGTGTGTGTGTGTGTGTGTGTGTGTGTGTGTTCTTGTTTTTCTAACCTTCTTGAGACATCAACAAGGAAAAGTATCTTCCATATGAGGAGGTGTGAACAAGTGAGGACATAAATCATGGTCCCAATAACATTGTATCTAATAGACAATGTCTCGTTTGCACCCCCTGGTGGTGACATCTATCAAAATGAGGGTGGTCCCAAAAAGGAGGGATTTTTCACATTGACTATGTGTCGCTTTTAAAAGTGCTCCCCCTCTGGTCAACATATGAAATAACAAGTGTGTGTGTAAGAATTTGTAAGTGCACCCCCTCTGGTCAACATATGAAATAACAAGTGTGTGGAAAAATTTGAAGGGCTTCCCCCTCTGGCCAACATATGAAATAACAAGTGTGTGTAAGAAATTGAAATGCGCCCCCTCTGGCCAAAATAAAAATAAAAAAATAAAAAAGATGTATATAGAGACATACTGTAATAACTTGAAGTAAATTAGGAAAATTAAAAACCAATTACAAACAAAAAAATAATTTAAAAAAATAACTAAAAGCAGTCTTTTTCTCACAATGTGTCGACTTCTTTCCTATAAAATTGGGAACAATTTCTCATATTCTTAAATATATGAGAAATTGATTACTTATAGAGAAAATGATTACTTACTTATGTAAAATGATTACTTTTTAATGCAAAATGGTGACATTTGTCATGTAAAATTATTACTTTTATCACAATATTGCCAATTTTTTGGTTGTTCATGTAAAATAGTGACGTTTTGTGGGTAAAATTATGACTTTTGTCGTCATTTTGCCAAGTAAAATTCCGATTATTATATAATATTGCCAAAATTTCAAAGTTTTCTGATAAAATTGTGATTTTTTTCATGATTGCCAAAATTTTAAGCTTTTTTTCCAAATTGCGACTGTTATCGAGTTAAATTCCAACTTTTATCATAATATTGCACAAATGCTCCGTTTTTCTTGTAAAATCTTGACTTGCGTTGAGTAAAATGACGACTTTTATTATAATACTGCCAAATTTCTAAGTTTTTCTTGTGAAATTGTGACCTTTTTCTTGTGAAATTCCAACTCATTTTTCACAACAAGCTTTTTTTATATTTGCATAGTATGTATATATTATTAATGTTGTAAATACACATCTTTATATATCTAGAAAGGCTGGTCCTAAAGAGGGAGGCATTATTCGGAGGTCCCAAGAAGGTAAGAAATACAAGTGTGTGTGTGTGTGTGTGTGTGTGTGTGTGTGTGTGTGTGTGTGTGTGTGTGTGTGTGTGTTCTTGTTTTTCAACCCTTCTTGAGACATCAACAAGGAAAAGTAGCTTCCATATGAGGAGGTGTGAACAAGTGAGGACATAAATCAGGGTCCCAATAACATTGCATCTAATTTGCACCCCTGCTGGTGGAATCTATCAAAATGAGGGTGCCTCTGGCCAACATATGAAATAACAAGTGTGTGTAAGAAATTGAAATGCGCCCCGTTTGGCCAAAATGAAAAACAAAAAAAAAATCAAAATAAATATGTAAATAGAGACATACTGTAATAACTTGAAGTAAATTAGGAAAATTAAAAAACAATTACAAACAACAAAATAATTTAAAAAATAACTAAAAGCAGTCTTTTTCTCACAATGTGTCGACTTCTTTCCTAAAAAAATGGGAACAATTTCTCCTATTCTTTCCGTTTCTGTAATACTGCAATATTTTCTCGTAAAATTATTACTTTTTAATGTAAAATGTATTACTTTTTAATGCAAAATGGTGTCATTTGTCATGTAAAATTCTGACTTTTATCACAATATTGCCAATTTTTTTGTTGTTCTTGTAAAATAGTGACATTTTTTGGGTAAAATTATGACTTTCGTCATAACGTTTCCAAGTAAAATTCTGATTATTATTATAATATTGCCAACATTTCCAAAGTTTTCTGATAAAATTGTGACTTGTCGGGTAAAAGGACGACTCTTTTCATAAGATTGCCAACATTTTAAGCTTTTTTTTGTCAAATTGCGACTGTTATTGAGTAAAATTCCAACTTTTATCATAGCATTGCACAATTGTTCAGTTTTTCTTGTAAAATCTTGACTTGCGTTGAGTAAAATTAGGACTTTTATTATAATACTGCCAAATTTCTAAGTTTTTCTTGTGAAATTGTGACCTTTTTCCAACTCATTTTTCACAACAAGCTTTTTTGTATTTGCATAGTATGTATATATTATTAATGTTGTAAATACACATCTTTATATATCTAGAAAGGCTGGTCCTAAAGAGGGAGGCATTTTTCGGAGGTCCCAAGAAGGTAAGAAATACAAGTGTGTGTGTGTGTGTGTGTGTGTGTGTGTGTGTGTGTGTGTGTGTGTGTGTGTGTGTGTGTGTGGTTTAGCTACACGGTGCTCTGCCTGCCTTCGCGAGCGTAGCCCAGAGCCTCCGAGGAACGAGAAGGAAAATCAATAAATATCCCGTCTGAGTCGGAGTCGGTGGACTCGAGCACCTGTCCGATGATGGTGTCTGGGCTGGACGACTCGCTGGGCGGCGTGCAGGACGCCGCCTTGCCCAGGTCGGTCATGGTGGTCGTGGCCTCGGTGCCGTGCAGCGCTCCGGACGAGCGCAGCGCGAGGATGGACGGCGAGGACAGCGGCAGGTCGGAGGAGGCGGCGCCTGCGAAGTCACGGCGTCAGAACCTGAGTGCGTCGGCGGCGAGGGCGTGTACCTTTATACTGCGAGCCCACGCAGAGCCTGTTGGAGGCGGAGCCGGCGAGCTCGGCGTAGGTCAACGTTTGCTCCTCCAGACAGGAAATCATCTCACAGGCCGAGTGACGGCGGATCCCGCCGCTGCCGGCGGCGCCGCCGTCGGGGTCGTACTCTGCCACCGGGGTCAGCAGCAGAGGGATGTTGTAGCTCTTGGACCGTACCACCGGGTTCTTGGACAGCTGCTCGGCAGACTTGGACCAGCCCCACTGGAGGCGCCTCTCTGCAGGGAGCGGACTTGGGTCATACCATGACACCAGCAGGCGGTTATCAAACACCCGGCGAGGCCGTGCAACACACCCAGAACACAGCAGTGGTCCTCGCTCTGGTCTCCGGAGTAAAGTCCGTGGGTGCCCAGGTAGGGAGAGACCACTTTCTGGACCAGGGATTCCAGCCTCAGGTAGTCCTCGTTTACGCCACGCGACTCGTGGACTCCCTGCAACGACACACCGTCAGCCATAGGCACCGATTTACATTTAAGTTAAAGTACCAATGATAGTCACACACACACTAGGTGTGGCCAAATTATTATGTATAATGTATTTATATTATTCACATGTGAATAATGCTGTATAATAGACTGTATTTATATTATTCACGAGTGAACAATGCTGTATAATAGACTATTTATATTATTCACATGTGAGTAATGCTGTATAATAGACTATTTATATTATTCACATGTGAATAATGCTGTATAATAGACTGTATTTATGTTATTCACATGTGAATAATGCTGTATAATAGACTATTTATATTATTCACATGTGAGTAATGCTGTATAATAGACTATTTATATTATTCACATGTGAGTAATGCTGTATAATAGACTATTTATATTATTCAAATGTGAATAATGCTGTATAATAGACTATTTATATTATTCACATGTGAGTAATGCTGTATAATAGACTATTTATATTATTCACATGTGAATAATGCTGTATAATAGACTATTTATATTATTCACATGTGAGTAATGCTGTATAATAGACTATTTATATTATTCACATGTGAATAATGCTGTATGATAGACTGTATTTATGTTATTCACATGTGAATAATGCTGTATAATAGACTGTATTTATATTATTCACATGTGAATAATGCTGTATAATAGACTATTTATATTATTCACATGTGAGTAATGCTGTATAATAGACTATTTATATTATTCACATGTGAATAATGCTGTATAATAGACTATTTATATTATTCACATGTGAATAATGCTGTATAATAGACTATTTATATTATTCACATGTGAGTAATGCTGTATAATAGACTATTTATATTATTCACATGTGAATAATGCTGTATAATAGACTATTTATATTATTCACATGTGAATAATGCTGTATAATAGACTGTATTTATATTATTCACATGTGAATAATGCTGTATAATAGACTATTTATATTATTCACATGTGAATAATGCTGTATAATAGACTATTTATATTATTCACATGTGAATAATGCTGTATAATAGACTGTATTTGTTATTCACATGTGAATAATGTTGTATAATAGAGTGTATTTATGTTATTCACATGTGAATAATGCTGTATAATAGACTGTATTTATGTTATTCACATGTGAATAATGCTGTATAATAGACTGTATTTATATTATTCACATGTGAATAATGCTGTATAATAGACTGTATTTGTTATTCACATGTGAATAATGTTGTATAATAGACTGTATTTGTTATTCACATGTGAGTAATGTTGTATAATAGACTGTATTTATGTTATTCACATGTGAATAATGCTGTATAATAGACTGTATTTGTTATTCACATGTGAATAATGTTGTATAATAGAGTGTATTTATGTTATTCACATGTGAATAATGCTGTATAATAGACTGTATTTATGTTATTCACATGTGAATAATGCTGTATAATAGACTGTATTTATATTATTCACATGTGAATAATGCTGTATAATAGACTGTATTTGTTATTCACATGTGAATAATGTTGTATAATAGACTGTATTTGTTATTCACATGTGAGTAATGTTGTATAATAGACTGTATTTATGTTATTCACATGTGAATAATGCTGTATAATAGACTGTATTTATGTTATTCACATGTGAATAATGCTGTATAATAGACTGTATTTGTTATTCACATGTGAATAATGTTGTATAATAGACTGTATTTATGTTATTCACATGTGAATAATGCTGTATAATAGACTGTATTTATGTTATTCACATGTGAATAATGTTGTATAATAGAGTGTATTTATGTTATTCACATGTGAATAATGCTGTATAATAGACTGTATTTATGTTATTCACATGTGAATAATGCTGTATAATAGACTGTATTTATATTATTCACATGTGAATAATGCTGTATAATAGACTGTATTTATATTATTCACATGTGAACAATTCTGTATAATAGACTGTATTTATATTATTCACATGTGAACAATGCTGTATAATAGACTAATTATATCATTCACATGTGAACAATGCTGTATAATAGACTGTATTTATGTTATTCACATGTGAATAATGCTATATAATAGACTGTATTTATGTTAGTCACATGTGAATAAAGCTGTATAATAGACTATTTATATTATTCACATGTGAATAATGCTATATAATAGACTGTATTTGTTATTCACATGTGAATAATGTTGTATAATAGAGTGTATTTATGTTATTCACATGTGAGTAATGTTGTATAATAGAGTGTATTTATGTTATTCACATGTGAATAATGCTGTATAATAGACTGTATTTGTTATTCACATGTGAATAATGTTGTATAATAGACTGTATTTATGTTATTCACATGTGAATAATGCTGTATAATAGACTGTATTTATGTTATTCACATGTGAATAATGCTGTATAATAGACTGAATTTATGTTATTCACATGTGAATAATGCTGTATAATAGACTGTATTTATGTTATTCACATGTGAATAATGCTGTATAATAGACTATATTATTCACATGTGAATAATGCTGTATAATAGACTGTATTTATGTTATTCACATGTGAATAATGCTGTATAATAAACTGTATTTATGTTGTTCACATGTGAATAATGCTGTATAATAGACTGTATTTATATTATTCACATGTGAATAATGCTGTATAATACTGTATTTATGTTATTCACATGTGAATAGTGCTGTATAATAGACTGTATTTATATCATTCACATGTAAAAAATACCTAAGTGTTTATTGTCTATTGTGAGCGAACTGTGGTGCTGAATTTCCCCCAGGGATCAATCAAGTACTTTCTATTCTATTCTCTAATAAGTACTTAATAATTAATAATTAAGAGCCAATATGTTACTAATTTGCATGTTAACAAGCAACTAATTAATGGTGAATATGTTCCCCATACTAAAGTGTTACCAATAATATGTTTATTAATATTTTTTACAATTGTTTCCCCTAGTTTAGCTATTTCTCTTTAAATTGTGCTTTTTTAAATGAATTTTTTTACAACGTGCCTGAGGGGTTGTAAGCGGCCCCTTGGACACACCTGATGCACCTGGCAGGAGGTAAAGAATCACCTCACCTGCAGGACGAGCAGCATCTGCGTGACAGACGGCGGCACTCTGGCTCGGGGTCGAGACAAGGCGTCCTCCAGCTTCACGCTCAGGACGATGGTGCTCCGGAAGTGGAGCAGGGCCAGCTGACGGACCGAGGGCTCCTTACCCTGCGTGGAGACGCCACCAATCAGACACCCGTCAGAGCCCCTTTGCTTACCCTCTGGGGAGGAGCGTCTACCTGCACCGGGTGGAAGATGGCCTGCAGCATGGAGAGCACGTCGCAGAAGAAGAAGTCCCACGTCTCCGCCAGAGAGTCCAGCAACTTCTGGCCTTCGTAGAACCTTATCTTGTCCCTCAGGATGACCATGCCTTTTGTCAGCAGCTGGTTCTGTCGCATGAAATGTCAACAAATGTCCGTCATTAGGATATGGAGAAACATCTACTTCCTGTTGGCATTACCTGAAGGTACTCCGTGAAGAAGGACCCCAGCTCGGTCTTCAGCAGGTGCCTGGTGGAGAAACATCTGCTTTATCGGGTGACTCATCTTCTTGTTTACCACGTGTTATAAAACTGGTCAATCGGCCCGCGACACAAACGAGCCGAGTAGGCAGGATGGTGAGTTCCCGGCACATGGCAACCCCAGACCATCATGCCGGCAACGTTCCCTCTAAGGCAGTGTTTTTCAACCTTTTTTCCTAGATTTTCCTCGTATCTTTCATCCTAGGTGATTTCCTAAGAGGAGTCCTTTCAAATTCATGACGTGTTCTTAAACGGCCAAATTGTTCCCACCTGTTGTTCTTAAGTCGCTGAATGCCAAATGGTTAGCGCGTGCGTGTCTATCATAATTTGCATATAAACACGCCCTTATTTCCCCAATATGCATATGTAAACATCCTTAATTCCGTAATTTTGACTTTTTTGGTGTTTTCCTGGGTGGAGTGTTTTAGTTCTTGTCTCGCGCTCCTATTTGTGGTTTTTTCTCTTTTTTTTGGTATTTTCCTGCAGCAGTTTCATGTATTCCTTTGAGCGATATTTCCCGCATCTACTTTGTTTTAGCAATCGAAAATATTTCAGTTGTTTTCATCCTTCTTTGCAGCAATAAGTTCCTAACTTTTCCTCGTATCTTTCTTCCTAGGTGATTTCCTAAGAGGAGTCCTTTCAAATTCATGACGTGTTCTTAAACGGCCAAATTGTTCCCACCTGCTGTTCTTAAGTCGCTGAATGCCAAATGGTTAGCGCGTGCATGTCTATCATAATTTGCATATAAACACACCCTTATTTCCCCAATATGCATATGTAAACATCCTTAATTCCGTAATTTTGACTTTTTCTGTGTTTTCCTGGGTGTAGTGTTTTACTTCTTGTCTTGCGCTCCTATTTTGGTGGCTTTTTCTCTTTTTTGGGGGTATTTTCCTGTAGCGGTTTCATGTCTTCCTTTGAGCGATATTTCCCGCATCTACTTTGTTTTAGCAATCGAGAATATTTCAGTTGTTTTCATCCTTCTTTGCAGCAATAAGTTCCTAACTTTTCCTCGTATCTTTCTTCCTAAGTGATTTCCAAAGAGGAGTCCTTTCAAATTAATGACATGTTCTTAAACGGCCAAATTGTTCCCACCTGCTGTTCTTAAGTTGCTGAATGCCAAATGGTTAGCGCGTGCGTGTCTATCATAATTTGCATATAAACACGCCCAATTTTTCCTCTAATATGCATATGTAAACCTCCTTAACTCCGTAATTTTGACTTTTTTGGTGTTTTCCTGGGTGTAGTGTTTTACTTCTTGTCTTGCGCTCCTGTTTTGGTGGCTTTTTCTCTTTTTTGGGGGTATTTTCCTGTAGCAGTTTCATGTCTTCCTTTGAGCGATATTTCCCGCATCTACTTTGTTTTAGCAATCGAGAATATTTCAGTTGTTTTCATCCTTCTTTGCAGCAATAAGTTCCTAACTTTTCCTCGTATCTTTCTTCCTAAGTGATTTCCAAAGAGGAGTCCTTTCAAATTCATGACGTGTTCTTAAACGGCCAAATTGTTCCCACCTGCTGTTCTCAAGTCGCTGAATGCCAAATGGTTAGCGCGTGCGTGACTATCATAATTTGCATATAAACACGCCCTTATTTCCCCAATATGCATATGTAAACATCCTTAATTCCGTAATTTTGACTTTTTTGGTGTTTTCCTGGGTGTAGTGTTGTAGTTCTTGTCTTGCGCTCCTATTTTGGTGGCTTTTTCTCCTTTTTGGGGGTATTTTCCTGTAGCAGTTTCATGTCTTCCTTTGAGCGATATTTCCCGCATCTACTTTGTTTTAGCAATCGAGAATATTTCAGTTATTTTTATCCTTCTTTGCAGCAATAAGTTCCTAACTTTTCCTCGTATCTTTCTTCCTAGGTGATTTCCTAAGAGGAGTCCTTTCAAATTCATGACGTGTTCTTAAACGGCCAAATTGTTCCCACATGCTGTTCTTAAATCGCTGAATGCCAAATGGTTAGCGTGGGCGTGTCTATCATAATTTGCATATAAACACACCCTTATTTCCCCAATATGCACAAGTAAACACCCTTAATTCCGTAATTTGCATAGATAAACGCATTGCATGCATGTATCCCCCTATTTTAGGTGTCAACTGCAGGTAAACGCCTCGACCGTACCTGACGCCTTCGTTTAGAGCGTAAAGTTCGTTGTCAGCCAAACCTTTCTTCTGGAAGACTGCGATGACGGCGTTGTGGATACTGCAACAACAAAAAATACCGCCTTAAAATGCAGAAAAACATGTAAATGAGGTTGTAAAGTGTGTAATAACCTGTAATTAATCCTGATTCATACAAATTCAAAAATGTGAATAATCTGAGTTTTTCTTTACACTTTAGACAGCACTAATTAAAATGTTAAGGGTTTTTTCAAGTTAATTTAAAATCATGCAAGTCAGTAATAATAAGTTATTAACCATGATGAATCCAAATTAAAAATTGGATTAATCTGATTTAAAAAAAATCGTTTGACAACATTAGTTTTTTTAAATTAATGTACATTATGCAAGCGAGTATTAACCTATGATTAATAATGTTTTATACAAATTCAAAAATGGAATTAATCTGATTCAGAAAAAATAATCATTTAACAGCAAAAGTCAAAATATTAAGTTAAAAAAAAAGAGTTAATTTAAGATATGTAAGCGAGCAATAACCTGCGATTAATCATGATTAATCCAAATTCAAAAATGCGATTAATCTGATTTTTGTTTTTTTTTGTTATCGTTTGACAGCATAAGTCAAAATATTAAGGGTATTTTTAAAGTTGATTTAAGTTATGCAAGTAAGTAATAACTTGTGATTAATCATGATTAAACCAAATGCAAAAATGTGATTAACCTGATTTTAAAAATTCATGGTTTGAGAGCACGAGTCAAAATATTAAAGGTCTTTTTAAAGTTGAATTAAATTATGCAAGCAAGTAATAACCTGTGATTAACCATGATTGATCCAAATTTAAGAAAATGTGATCAACCTGATTTTTTTTAAATAATTGTTTGACAGCACAAGTCAAAATATAAAGATTTTTTTAAAGTTAATTTAAATTATGCAAGCGAGTTATAACCTGTGATTAATCATGATTAATTAAAATAAAAAAATGTGATTACTCTTGATTTTTTTTAATAATCGTTTGACAGCACAAGTCAAAAATATATTTTTTAAGTTACTTTTAATTATGCAAGCGAGTTATAACCTGTGATTAATCGTGATTAATTCAAATTTTAAAATGTGATCAATTTGATTTTTTTTTTTAAATAACTGTTTCACAGCACAAGTCAAAAATATTAAGGGAATTTTTAAAGTTAATTTAAATTATGCAAGCGAGTTATAACCTGTGATTAATCATGATTAATCCAAATTTTTAAAAATTTGATCAATCTGATTTTTAAAGAATCTTTTGACAATACAAGTCAAAATATTATAATTTTTTTAAAATTATGCAAGCAAGTTATAACCTGTGATTAATCATGATTAATCCAAATTAAAAAATGTGATCCTTTTGATATTTTTAAAATAATCATTTGACAACACAAGTCAAAAAATCATGGGGGTTTTACGTTAATCTGAATTATGCAAGCAAGTTATAACCTGCGATTAATCGTGATTAATTCAAATTTTAAAATGTGATCAGTCTGAGATTTTAAAAATAATCGTTTGACAGCACAAGTCAAAATATTAGTTTTTTTAAAGTTAATTTAAATTATGCAAGCGAGTTATAACCTGTGATTAATCGCGATTAATTCAAATTTTAATAAACAATTGACGGCTTTCAGAAAAGGGTCTAGAGGCGTAACAGAGGGTGTCCGCTGTGTGCCAGGCAATTGTTGCTGTTTAAAAGGTGTTGGAGGAGGCAAACGTGTCTTTTGTTCTGTGCAAAAGGCACCGAGAAGCTCCTATTTCAGTCCCCACCTTGCAACTGGAACCAGATAGAGAAAAACGGGCTCGAGTGTGACTACTTTTGCAATTTGCTGTACCTGTTCCAGGTGGCGTTGGCGCCGGCCCGCTTCTGCTTCTCCCCCCTGTCCTCCGGTGACCCCTTCTCGCTCTTGCCCAGGTCGCTGAGGCTGGGCGAGCTCATCAGCTTGAGCCGGTGCAGAGTCCTCATGGAGGGGGAGAGAGAGAGACCAGAGCATACCAGCTAAGGACCGGAGTAAAGTAGGACAGGGCGACCGACGCATGACAGAGAGCTTGTTTTAAAAAAAAGAGCAGAGTGTGGGCGGGGCCGAGATGGAAAATGGGCGTGGCCCCGCTTGCCCCCGAGGTCTTGGATGAGGAGAGAACAGCGATGGGGTTCCTAAACAATGCCACCTTTGATGCCAACAAATATTTATGCGGCACGCAGATGCCAGTGGAAGTGCGGGGTGAGCAGAGTGACAAGACAAAAGCTGTCTTTGAGCTTACCAAGCAGAAGGCTTGTAAAACTCCACTGTGTAGGATGGGAAGCGACATGAAGGTGTCGGTTTCTTTGATGTATTGTGATCCACAGGAAGATTTTGTCTTGACCCGAGATCTACAAAGCGGAGAGGAAGCAGGACCAGACTCCCCTCCAGGCACCTTTTCTTTGAACTGTTTACGACCCCCTTCCCTTAGAAACAGCTGTTGCCATGTAATCAGGGAAAGTCCAAATAAAAGAGGAGGCGTACAATCTTTCGTCAGAGCGTGGTGGGAGACTGTACAAAGGTACAGTCCAGATGTTTCTCCTCAATTGAGCCAAATTTAATTCTGTCTCTGTTTAATTCCTTGCTTCTTTGTCTGTTTAATAGATGTCATCAGTGTTTGGAACCTGACACAGGATGAGTGGAATGTGTTGATGTTGGAATGGTTTGAATCCATTGAAAAATGTGGGAATTGTGGAAGTGTGAAAAATGGGGGGGAATGGCCCTAAAACCTGGGAATTCTGGGAAATCTGGGAATGTTTTTTAGAATTGTTGAAGTAGAGCACACAATTCCTGAACAGGCTGAATATTTTTAAGTTGGAACGGTTTGAATTGGATAAAAAAAAATGTGGGCGTTGTGGAACTTTGAAATGAATTTTGGAAATGGTGGAAGTTTGAAAAATGGGCAATTTATTTTGAATGGGAAAAATGTCCCGGAAAACATGGAATTTGGGGAATTCTGGGAATTTTTGGAAATTGTCAATGGGAAAGCCCGCAATTCCCGAATAGGCTGAACAGTTTGAAGTTGGAACGGTGTGAATTGGATAAAAAATGTGGGAGTTGTGGAACTTTGAAAAATGCCCCATTGATTTTGAAGGGAATTAAATGGAAATTTGGGAATTTCGGGAAAAGCGGGAATTTTTTTGAAAAAGTTAAAAAAATAATTAAAGTGAATGCTCTGAATGGTTGGTGTTGGAGTTTTTGAAATCAGTCGAGAAATGTTGAAGTAGTAACATTTTTAATTGTGAAATGGTATTATGGGATTTCAGGAAAACCGGGAATTTTTTCCAGTTCAAATCAGGAGGAATGTTTTGACGGTGAAACGCTTGAAGTGGGTTGAAAAATGTGGAAGGAGTAGTGGACAGAAAAAAGGGTATGAAAAACTGGGACTTCCTGGTATTTTCTTATTTACAGTAAAAAAAAGAAATGTAAATTTTACAGCAAAATTCTGACAACTGAGCTGCCTTTTTTTTTTTTTTTTTTAAACCATAAAAACGGCAATACTGTTTTTCCATTTACAGTAATATACACTACATTTTGAGGTGAAATTACTACAATTTACCATATGGATGACAGAGTCTGGTGTTTTTTACTGTAAAATTGCATTTTTCTTATTTACAGTAAAAAAAGAAATGTAAATTTTACAGCAAAATTCTGACAACTGAGCTGCCTTTTTTTTTTTTTTTTTTTTTTTTTAAACCATAAAAACGGCAATACTGTTTTTGCATTTACATTAATATACACTACATTTTGAGGTGACATTACTACAATTTACCATATGGATGACAGAGTCTGGTGTTTTTTACTGTAAAATTGAATTTTTCTTATTTACAGCAGAAAAAGAAATGTAAATTTTACAGCAAAATTCTGACAACTGAGCTGCCTTCTTTTTTTTTTTTTTTTAAACCATAAAAACGGCAATACTGTTTTTCCATTTACAGTAATATACACTACATTTTGAGGTGAAATTACTACAAATTACCATATGGATGACAGTCTGGTGTTTTTTTTACTGTAAAATGGCATTTTTCTTATTTACAGCAGAAAAAGAAATGTAAATTTTACAGCAAAATTCTGACAACTGAGCTGCCTTTTTTTTTTTTTTTTTTTTTTTTTAACCATAAAAACGGCAATACTGTTTTTCCATTTACAGTAATATACACTACATTTTGAGGTGAAATTACTACAATTTACCATATGGATGACAGAGTCTCGTGTTTTTTACTGTAAAATTGCATTTTTCTTATTTACAGCAGAAAAAGAAATGTAAATTTTACAGCAAAATTCTGACAACTGAGCTGCCTTTTTTTTTTTTTTTTTTTTTTTAAACCATAAAAACGGCAATACTGTTTTTCCATTTACAGTAATATACACTACATTTTGAGGTAAAATTACTACAATTTACCATATTTTTTTACATTTTAGTAAAAAATAAAATAAAAAAATAATAATAAAATAAAATGCATAAAAAAATGGTGTAAAAATAGTATTCACTGTTAGAAGCAGCCCTCTGGGGCCAAACATAACTGCGATGTGGCCCCCAGTCAAAACCACTTTGACATCTCTAGTGTGGTCTATTGTGACTAATATATGGGGGGGGAAATTATTCAAAAATGTAGTGGGTGCGGCTTATATAGTCAGGAAAATACAGTAAATGAAGCGTTGTTTACAGTTATTGGTAGAAGGATTTATCATGCATTGTTAGCCGCCACCTACTAGTGTGTCCATGACGATGACTTCTGTTTTGTTTGATCAGCCGTTTTACTGCCGCATGACAGGCACCGATAAATAACCATTTAAAAAATGTTTCTGTGTAAAAAAACTAATTTCACAGCGTATCTATCTGCAGCTTATAGTGGAATTCGCAGGTGTCAAACTCAAGGCCCGGGGGCCAGATGTGGCCCTCCATTTTATTTGGCCCTCGAAAGCCTGGAAATAATATTTATCAATAAAGTAGCGTAACTTTTCTTACTAAATGTAGTATTTCTTTATATTTTGGGAGAAAAAAAAAATTATGTTCACTTAAATATTGTCTAATTATGCAAAAATACATGCTCAAACATTCAAACCGTTTTTTTAAATAGAAATCAATACTAATAATAATGATTTCAAAGCAAGTTATCCATCAAATTGTGCAATGTAAAAATAGCAAATAGATTTCATGGTCAAATTGTGAAATTTATTGTGGTTTTTACAGCATTTTTCTCTAAATGAAAAAAACATTAATTTTTATTTTACTGTAATAAACTGTGGTGCCGTTTTGGCATTTACAGTAATACATCGAAAAAAATCTACAGAAACAAACTGGCAGCTCAGGTGCAAAAAATTTACTGTAAAATTGCATTTTTTTTAAATTTACAGTAAAAAAAGAAATGTAAATTTTACAGTAAAATTCTGACAACTGAGCTGCCTTTTTGTTGTTTTTTTTACCATAAAAACGGCAGTACTGTTATCCATCAAATTGTGCAATGTAAAAATAGCAAATAGATTTCATGGTCAAATTGTGAAATTTATTGTGGTTTTTACAGCATTTTTCTCTAAATGAAAAAAACATTAATTTTTTTTTACTGTAATAAACTGTGGTGCCGTTTTGGCATTTACAGTAATACATCGAAAAAAAATCTACAGAAACAAACTGGCAGCTCAGGTGCAAAAAATTTACTGTAAAATTGCATTTTTTTTAATTTACAGTAAAAAAAGAAATGTAAATTTTACAGTAAAATTCTGACAACTGAGCTGCCTTTTTTTTTTTTTTTTACCATAAAAACGGCAGTACTGTTTTTCCATTTACAGTAATATACACTACATTTTGAGGTGAAATTACTACAATTTACCATATGGATGACAGAGTCTGGTGTTTTTTACTGTAAAATTGCATTTTTCTTATTTACAGTAAAAAAAGAAATGTAAATTTTACAGCAAAATTCTGACAACTGAGCTGCCTTTTTTTTTTTTTTTTTTTAAACCATAAAAACGGCAATACTGTTTTTCCATTTACAGTAATATACACTACATTTTGAGGTGAAATTACTACAATTTACCATATGGATGACAGTCTGGTGTTTTTTTTACTGTAAAATGGCATTTTTCTTATTTACAGCAGAAAAAGAAATGTACATTTTACAGCAAAATTCTGACAACTGAGCTGCCTTTTTTTTTTTTTTTTTTTTTTTTTTAAACCATAAAAACGGCAATACTGTTTTTCCATTTACAGTAATATACACTACATTTTGAGGTGAAGTTACTACAATTTACCATATGGATGACAGAGTCTGGTGTTTTTTACTGTAAAATTGCATTTTTCTTATTTACAGCAGAAAAAGAAATGTAAATTTTACAGCAAAATTCTGACAACTGAGCTGCCTTTTTTTTTTTTTTTTTTAAACCATAAAAACGGCAATACTGTTTTTCCATTTACAGTAATATACACTACATTTTGAGGTGAAATTACTACAATTTACCATATGGATGACAGAGTCTGGTGTTTTTTGCTGTAAAACTGCATTTTTCTTATTTACAGCAGAAAAAGAAATGTAAATTTTACAGCAAAATTCTGACAACTGAGCTGCATTTTTTTTTCTTTCTTTTTTAAACCATAAAAACGGCAATACTGTTTTTCCATTTACAGTAATATACACTACATTTTGAGGTGAAATTACTACAATTTACCATATGGATGACAGTCTGGTGTTTTTTACTGTAAAATTGCATTTTTCTTATTTACAGCAGAAAAAGAAATGTAAATTTTACAGCAAAATTCTGACAACTGAGCTGCCTTTTTTTTTTCTTTCTTTTTTTAAACCATAAAAACGGCAATACTGTTTTTCCATTTACAGTAATATACACTACATTTTGAGGTGAAATTACTACAATTTACCATATTTTTTTTTACATTTTAGGTTAAAAAAAAAATCTACTAAAAAATTGCATTAAACAATGGTGTAAAAATAGTATTCACTGTTAGAAGCGGCCCTCTGGGGCCAAACATAACTGCGATGTGGCCCTCAGTCAAAACCACTTTGACATCTCTAGTGTGGTCTATTGTGACTAATATATGGGGGGGGGGGATTATTCTAAAATTTAGTGGGTGCGGCTTAATATAGTCAGGAAAATACAGTAAATGAAGCGTTGTTGACAGTTATTGGTAGAAGGATTTATCATGCATTGTTAGCCGCCACCTACTAGTGTGTCCATGACGATGACTTCTGTTTTGTTTGATGAGCCGTTTTACTGCCGCATGACAGGCACCGATAAATAACCATTTACAAAATGTTTCTGTGTAAAAAAACTAATTTCACAGCGTATCTATCTGCAGCTTATAGTCGAATTCGCAGGTGTCAAACTCAAGGCCCGGGGGCCAGATGTGGCCCTCCACTTCATTTTATTTGGCCCTCGAAAGCCTGGAAATAATATTTATCAATAAAGTACCGTAACTTTTCTTACTAAATGTAGTATTTCTTTATATTTTGGGAGAAAAAAAAAATTATGTTCACTTAAATATTGTCTAATTATGCAAAAATATATGCTCAAACATTCAAACTGTTTTTTTAAATAGAAATAAATACTAATAATAATGATTTCAAAGCAAGTTATCCATCAAATTGTGCAATGTAAAAATAGCAAATAGATTTCATGGTCTAATTGTGAAATTTATTGTGGTTTTTACAGCATTTTTCTCTAAACGAAAAAAACATTAATTTTTTTTTTACTGTAATAAACTGTGGTGCCGTTTTGGCATTTACAGTAATACATCGAAAAAAATCTACAGAAACAAACTGGCAGCTCAGGTGCAAAAAATGTACTGTAAAATTGCATTTTTTTAAAATTTACAGTAAAAAAGAAATGTCAATTTTACAGTAAAATTCTGACAACTGAGCTGCCTTTTTTTTTTTTTTTTTTACCATAAAAACGGCAGTACTGTTATCCATCAAATTGTGCAATGTCCAAATAGCAAATAGATTTCATGGTCAAATTGCGAAATTTATTGTGGTTTTTACAGCATTTTTCTCTAAATGAAAAAAACATAAATTTTTTTTTTACTGTAATAAACTGTGGTGCCGTTTTGGCATTTACAGTAATACATCGAAAAAAATCTACAGAAACAAACTGGCAGCTCAGGTGCAAAAAATGTACTGTAAAATTGCATTTTTTTAAATTTACAGTAAAAAAAGAAATGTAAATTTTACAGTAAAATTCTGACAACTGAGCTGCCTTTTTTTTGTTTTTTTTTACCATAAAAACGGCAGTACTGTTATCCATCAAATTGTGCAATGTAAAAATAGCAAATAGATTTCATGGTCAAATTGTGAAATTTATTGTGGTTTTTACAGCATTTTTCTCTAAATAAAAAAAAAACATTAATTTTTTTTTACTGTAATAAACTGTGGTGCCGTTTTGGCATTTACAGTAATACATCGAAAAAAATCTACAGAAACAAACTGGCAGCTCAGGTGCAAAAAATGTACTGTAAAATTGCATTTTTTTAAATTTACAGTAAAAAAAGAAATGTCAATTTTACAGTAAAATTCTGACAACTGAGCTGCCTTTTTTTTTTTTTTTTACCATAAAAACGGCAGTACTGTTATCCATCAAATTGTGCAATGTAAAAATAGCAAATAGATTTCATGGTCAAATTGTGAAATTTATTGTGGTTTTTACAGCATTTTTCTCTAAATGAAAAAAACATTAATTTTTTTTTTTACTGTAATAAACTGTGGTGCCGTTTTGGCATTTACAGTAATACATCGAAAAAAAATCTACAGAAACAAACTGGCAGCTCAGGTGCAAAAAATGTACTGTAAAATTGCATTTTTTTTTAATTTACAGTAAAAAAAGAAATGTAAATTTTACAGTAAAATTCTGACAACTGAGCTGCCTTTTTTTCTTTTTCTATTTTTTACCATAAAAACGGCAGTACTGTTTTTCCATTTACAGTAATATACACTACATTTTGAGGTGAAATTACTACAATTTACCATATCTTTTTACATTTTAGTAAAAATAAAATAAAATAAAATAAATATAATAATACAATGCATTAAAAAATGGTGTAAAAATAGTATTCACTGTTAGAAGTGGCATTCTGGGGCCAAACATAACTGCGATGTGGCCCTCAGTCAAAACCACTTTGACATGTCTAGTGTGGTCTATTGTGACTAATATAT
>NC_084733.1:89465868-89480868 GCF_033978785.1 Entelurus aequoreus
TAGAGACAAAACTCAAATACAATTTGAAAATCCAAGAAAATATTTTAAAGACTTGGTCTTCACTTGTTTAAATAAATTCATTAATTTTTTTACTTTGCTTCTTATAACTTTCAGAAAGACAATTTTAGAGAAAAAATACAACCTTAAAAATGATTTTAGGATTTTTAAACACAAATACCTTTTTACCTTTGAAATTCCTTCCTCTTCTTTCCTGACACTTTAAGTCAATGTTCAAGTAAATTTTATTTTTTTTATTGTAAAGAATAATAAATACATTTTAATTTAATTCTTCATTTTAGCTTCTGTTTTTTCGACAAAGAATATTTGTGAAATATTTCTTCAAACTTATTATGATTAAAATAAAAAAAAATTACTCTGGCAAATCTAGAAAATCTGTAGAATCAAATTTAAATCTTATTTCAAAGTCTTTTGAATTTCTTTTAAAATTTTTGTTCTGGAAAATCTAGAAGAAATAATGATTTGTCTTTGTTAGAAGTATAGCTTGGTCCTTCCATCCATCCATCCATCTTCTACCGCTTATTCACTTTGGGGTCGCTGGAGCCTATCTCAGCTACAATCGGGCGGAAGGCGTATTACACCCTGGACAAGTCGCCACCTCATCGCTTGGTCCAATTTGTTATATATTCTAACAAAGTGTAGATTGGATTTTAACCTATTCAAAACATGTCATCAACATTCTAAAATTAATCTTAATCAGGAAAAATTACTAATGATGTTCCATAAATTATTTTTTTAATTTTTTCCAAAAGATTCGAATTAGCTAGTTTTTCTCTTCTTTTTTTCGGTTGAATTTTGAATTTTAAAGAGTCGAAATTGAAGATAAACTATGTTTCAAAATGTAATTGTCATTTTTTTCATGTTTTCTCCTCTTTTAAACCGTTCAATTAAGTGTAAATATGATTAATTATTAATAATAGAGTTAAAGGTAAATTGAGCAATTTGGCTATTTCTGGCAATTTATTTAAGTGTGTATCAAACTGGTAGCCCTTCGCATTAATCAGTACCCAAGAAGTAGCTCTTGGTTTCAAAAAGGTTGGTGACCCCTGCTTTAGGGGCTCTGTAGGATTCAGTAAAGTCTTATTATGAGGTCCATTGGCGTTGTTAGGCCTATTTTAGGGGGGCTCAAGCCCCCCTAAAATGTTCTTAAGCCCCCCTAAATAATTTGGTGTTAAAAAAAATTTAAAAAATTGAAATCTTTTTTTTTTTTTACAAATACATGCCGACATATTCATTATAAAGTGGCCTGAATATGAGTTTTAATAAATAATCATATAACCTGTCATTATTCACTCAGTTTCCCCTCACTTCATAGCGTAAGGTAGAGAGCCCCTTTAGTGCGTCGGTATCCAATCCATTCCACTTGTTCATATAGATCAGACCTGGGCATTCTGCGGCCCGCGTCCGGCCCTTTGTGCGTCCCTGTCCGGCCCGCGCGAGGCCAATTATAAATGACAAAATAAATTTTAAAAAGTATCTATGTCGAGTGTGCAATACAACGGTGATGCTTTTGTTTTGAAAATCGTTATTTGTATTACTTCCGTGTGGACGTATGCGCGTGCGTGATTGTGAGTGAATGTGAACAGCTGCAATCACAAATTACAAAATAAAGTTGAAAAAACATCTATGTCGTGCGCGCAATACAACTGTGCTGCTTTTATTTTGAAAAGTATTATTTCTGGGCGTGTGTCCGTGTGTAACCTGCGAGTGAAGGTGCACGGTTTACACCCGAGACGCTAAAAAGAGAAAAGTTGATGACGAATGCCGTGTTTTCAACAAGACATGGACTGCCAAGCAACGTTCCCTCTAAGGTGCGCGCCTGCGCAATTGCGCACTGCTCAAGCGTCCGCTGCGCACAGCAAATATATGCCGCGCACCAAATGAAATCCCATCTGAATTCTAAACAAAATAAGCACATTTATTCTGTGTAATTTTGCAATGCAACTTTGAGTGACAGTGACAACAAGCGGCCCTAACGGTGTTCGTCAACACCGTTCAATTGAACACCGTTCAATTATTGTAACGTCTATCGAGATGCTTCGAGGACAGGAATTATATCGATCACTTTATTGAGCAAAACTGTTTGTATTCGGCCATAACCACACCAAAAACATGAGTAAAACACTTCTATCTCGAAAAACGAGTCATTTTCTGCCGTACAAACCAGGCCAAAACCAACTTGTCATCTGTCACCAACACGCATAGCACTAAACCACTGGTGCGTTTATGGCCACACAAAAAGTCGGACAACTCAAACACCACACAAAGGTACACTATGACTCCTCAGTCATACGTGTGCTTATTTTACTGTCATTTATTATTAATGTTAATTTATTTATATTAGTCATGGAATGCTGTTACACACACTATGTTGAAGTATTACTATTATTATTAATTATTATTATTATTATTATTATTATTTATCTTACGGTATATATCAAAAATAATATTGAGCAAAATTTAATTGAAATATTGTCGATGTGGCCCTCCAGCAGTGCTCGGGTTGCTCATGCGGCCCCCGGTAAAAATTAATTGCCCACCCCTGATATAGAGAGTGCCCACATTACTCAAAATCCAGTCCGCATTTTCTCTGCGACCTTGCTTGCGGTCCTGCAGGTGTACGAAGCACATTAGCACACAGCACTGCAGAACAAGAACCTTGTGTCTGCAATTGTAAATAAGTTCGTTTTTAAGTTTTGTGTTTCTTGTCGAATCTATATAAAGTAATATACATTAGCCTATTGTTAAAATAATTAGGGATGTCCGATAATGGCTTTTTGCCGATATCCGATATTCCGATATTGTCCAACTCTTTAATTACCGATACTGATATCAACCGATACCGATACTGATATATACAGTTGTGGAATTAACACATTATTATGCCTAATTTGGACAACCAGGTATGGTGAAGATAAGGTCCTTTTTTTTTTTTAATTAATAAAATAAAAAAAGATAAATAAATTAAAAACATTTTCTTGAATAAAAAAGAAAGTAAAACAATATAAAATCAGTTACATAGAAACTATTAATTAATGAAAATTAGTAAAATTAACTGTTAAAGGTTAGTACTATTAGTGGAGCAGCAGCACGCACAATCATGTGTGCTTACGGACTGTATCCCTTGCAGACTGTATTGATATATATTGATATATAATGTAGGAACCAGAATATTAATAACAGAAGGAAACAACCCTTTTGTGTGAATGAGTGTAAATGGGGGAGGGAGGTTTTTTGGGTTGGTGCACTAATTGTAAGTGTATGTTGTGTTTTTTATGTTGATTTAATTAAAAAAAAAACCAAAAAAAAACGATACCGATAATTTCCGATATTACATTTTAAAGCATTTATCGGCCGATAATATCGGCCGGCCGATATTATCGGACATCTCTAAAAATAATGAAAACAAAATCATTAAATATATTTGTTTTATTGTATTGTTACATTAATAGCTGTTGTATTATTATAGGATGGCTTGTTAAACATTTCATAGGATTTTCAGAGGGTGGAAAAACCAAGACATTTAATATAAAATGTAAAATGAATAAATACATAAAAAGAAAAAAAATGGTTAAAAGCCATCATTAATTTCGTCCCGTGAATTTTTTTTTACCGTCCCCGGGACGACGGGACTACGTTAATCTCAAACAATTATTGTATTGTGAGCGAAAGTGGTGGCATTAGCCTCTATGCTAATGCCATGACTTTCATTGTGTTTCAGTGTATCTCGAAGGATCATGCAAGTCATTGTTTCTTGTTGATGCTGTAAACAAAATGTCACTGTGCAAACCCACGTTTGTTGTTGTACCGAACACACATTGAAACTAAACCCACTGAAATAATAATAATAATAATAACAATGAATCATTTCTAAGTATTTATTAGCCGTTTGTGAAGTTTTGTGCTCGTGCGCTACGTTCGCATCCTGCATCTCCTGGGGGCTAAGCCCCCCCTGTCCTTAAAAGCTAGTGACGCCCCTGATGAGGTCCAAAAAAAAAAAAAAAAAAAAAAAACGTGACTTCATGAAACCTGCGTGGTTATTGCCACACACACACACACACACACACACACACACACACACACACCCGGGCGAGTGTTTCGCAATATTTGCTCAACTCGCACTCCAAACACGGTGCAAGCAGACAAGGGACGTGTCGGTGCATGTGCAGACCTTCACAGTAAAAGGCCCCGACATTGCTGCTATTTGGGTGTCTCCCCCTTTTTCTGTAAGAGGCGGTGCAGCGCCACCCTCTGGCCCAAGGCGGGAACGGCAGTCTGGGCTGAGACAAAAGGCTAACAACGTTGTCTTACTTTTATCAGGGCGTTTTTTTCAACGTGCGGGGGGTCATGAGTCAAAGGTCAGGGAGGCCTCTTCTTACCTGCCAGTCTGGGGCTTTTATTTTGTGTTGTTTTTTTTACCTTTTGTCCACCATGCACCCTCCTCCCCTTTGTCGACCACCACCATCCTTTTGCGCCTTGTGCAATCTGGCTGCGGGTGTTATTCATTTTCCACGCAAAATGGCCAGTCATACACACACACACACACACACACACACACACACACACACACACACACACACGCAACAGTCCACGTTGTTCTTACCTGTGAGCCCAACTGACGCAACACATCCCACACAAAAAAAAGTGTACAAAAACCAAACAACACAATAGTGGACGCAAAGTTTCCATTACTCACCGTTCCGTCTTCCTGTCGCCCGGTTCCGGTTGCTGTGGCGCCGACGCAAGGTCGCTTCTCATCCGGGGGACGCCTCTGCTCTGGCTAGCCGACGATGTGAGCTCCCGGCCGGGCATCCGGCGGATGGAGGCTCCGGTGGTAATTCCGGTAAACGATGATGATGATGATGACGACGACGGCGGCGGCGTCGGACTCATTCATGAAGCACGCGACTATGCTCGCTCCCGTGCGCGCCGCCGCTTTGTTTTGACCGCGTTGCACACGCGACGACGACGACGACGACCACCCGCCGCTGTGACGCGTGCGCGCGCAACTGATAGTTGTTGCCGTGTGGCGCTGGGGTTGGGGCGGATCGACACGGACGTCGACGATACCGCGGAGCGGCGGCGGTATCACTTGTGGATGGATAACTATGTGATCGAATTGATATCGGTCCATCCATCCATTTCCTACCGTTTGTCTATTTGTGTGCAAAATGCATCTATTTATTCAACTTCTTCTTCTTTGGCAGATTTTGGACGCGCTCTACCTTTCATTTTTTTTAACCCGATTCAAAGCGTTCCAACTTGGAATCGTTCAGCCTATTCGGGAATCGCGGGCTTTCCCTTGACAAATTCCAAAAATTCCCAGATTTTCCCAGAATTCCATGGTTTTCCGGGACATTTTTCCCCATTCAAAATGAATTGGCCGTTTTTCAAATTTCCAACATTTTTTCCACATTTTTCAACCGATTCAAACCATTCCACCTTCAACACGTTCCACCGTTCTGGAAATTCAAACTACCTTTTTTTCCAAGTCAAAAAAAATTCCAGGATTTTCCAGAATTCCTGGTTTTCCGGGACATTTTTCCCATTCAAAATGAGTTGGCCGTTTTTCAAACTTCCACCATTTTTTCTACATTTTTCAACCTATTCAAACTATTCCACCTTCAACACATTCCACCATTCTGGAAATTCAAACTACCTTTTTTTCCAAGTTCAAAAAAATTCCAGGATTTTCCAGAATTCATGGTTTTCCGGGACATTTTTCCCATTCAAAATTAGTTGGCTGTTTTTCAAACTTCCACCATTTTTTTTAAATTTTTCAACTGATTCAAACTATTCCACCTTCAACACATTTTACCATTCTGGAGCTTCAAACTAACCTTTTTTTCCAAGTTCAAAAAAAAATTCCAGGATTTTCCAGAATTCCTGGTTTTCCAAAACCCTATTTCCACCCTTTTTTCTGGCGACTACTCCTCCAACATTTTTCAACCCACTTCAACCGTTCCACCTTCAACATATTCCACTCATCCTGGACATTCAAACTATTATTTTTCCAAGAAAAAAAAAATGCCAGGAATTCCCAGAGTTCGCGTTTTTTCAAACCCTTTTTTTCTGGCGACTACTCCTCCCACATTTTTCAACCCACTTCAACCATTCCACCTTCAACATATTCCACTCATCCCGGACATTCAAACTGTTATTTTTCCAAGTTCAAAAAAAGTTCCAGGAATTCCCAGAGTTCGCGTTTTTTCAAACCCTTTTTTGACCCTTTTTTCTGGCGACTCCTCCTCCAACATTTTTCAACCCACTTCAACCGTTCCACCTTAAACATATTCCACTCATCCTGGAAATTCAAACTATTATTTTTCCAAGTTCAAAAAAATTCCAGGAATTCCCAGAGTTCCCGTTTTTTCAAACCCTTTTTTGAAACTTTTTTCTGGCGACTACTCCTCTCACATTGTTTAACCCAATTCAACCATTCCACCTTCAACATATTCCACTCATCCTGGACATTCAAACTACTATTTTTCCAAGTTCAAAAAAGTTCCAGGAATTCCCAGATTTCCAGTTTTTTCAAACCCTTTTTTGACCCTTTATTCTGGTGACTACTCCTCCCACATTTTTCTACCCACTTCAACCGTTGCACCGTCAAAAAATTCTTCTTAATCAGGACAACTGGAAAAATTTCCGGTTTTCCCGAAATTCCAGGAATTCCGTAATACAATTTCTCAATTCAACATGTTACTATAAATTTTAACACCAACTATTTCAACTCATTCAGAACATTAAAGTTGTTTACAATTTTCAAAAAAATTCCCGCTTTTCCTGAAATTCCCAAATTTTTTGGAAATTCCCATTGAAATCAACGGGACATTCTTCAAAGTTCCACAACTCCCACATTTTTCATCTGATTCAAGCCGTTCCAACTTCAAAATATTCAGCCTGTTAGGGAATTGTGTGCATACTTCAACAATTCTAAAAAATTCCAGGATTTCAGTTCAACTTCAGCATTGGAGCATTCACACGCAGTTCCTCCAGCAATTGCCTCATCTAGTTAAACTTCTTCTTCTACAGATTTTGGCGCTCTACCTTCCACATTTTTCATCCAATTCAAAGCATTCCAACTTCAAACTGTTCTGCCTATTTCCGGAATCACGGGCTTTCCCTGGACAAATTCCCAAAATGTTCAGAATTCCAGGTTTTTCAGGACATTTTTCCTATTCAAAATGAATTGGCCATTTTTCAAACTTCCACCATTTCCACATTATTCAAACTACCGGATTCAAAGCGTTCCAACTTCAAACTGTTCAGACTATTCGAGAATCGCAGGCTTTCCCTTGACAAATTCCAAAAATTCCCAGATTTTCCCAGAATTCCAGGTTTTCCGGGACATTTTTCCCCATTCAAAATGAATTGGCCATTTTTCAAACTTCAACCATTTTTTCCACATTTTTCAACCGATTCAAACCATTCCACCTTCAACACATTCCACCATTCTGGAAATTCAAACTACCTTTTTTTGCAAGTTCAAAAAAACTCCAGGATTTTCCAGAATTCCTGGTTTTCCGGGACATTTTTCCCCATTCATAATGAATTGGCCATTTTTCAAACTTCAACCATTTTTTCCTCATTTTTCGACCGATTCAAACCATTCCACCTTCAACACATTCCACCATTCTGGAAATTCAAACTACCTTTTTTTCCAAGTTGAAAAAAACTCCAGGATTTTCCAGAATTCCTGGTTTTCCGGGACATTTTTCCCCATTCCAAATGAATTGGCCGTTTTTCAAACTTCCACCATTTTTTCACATTTTTCAACCGATTCAAACCGTTCCACCTTCAACACATTCCACAATTCTGGAAATTCAAACTACCTTTTTTTCCAAGTTCAAAAAAACTCCAGGATTTTCCAGAATTCCTGGTTTTCCGGGACATTTTCCCCATTCAAAATGAATTGGCCATTTTTCAACATTCCACCATTTTTTCACATTTTTCAACCGATTCAAACCATTCCACCTCCAACACATTCCACCATTCTGGAAATTCCAACTACCTTTTTTTCCAAGTTCAAAAAAACTCCAGGATTTTCCAGAATTCCTGGTTTTCCGGGACATTTTTCCCCATTCAAAATGAATTGGTAATTTTTCCAACTTCCACCATTTTTTTTTTTTTTTTCAACCGATTCAAACCATTCCACCTTCAACACATTCCACCATTCTGGAAATTCAAACTACCTTTTTTTCCAAGTTCAAAAAAACTCCAGGATTTTCCAGAATTCCTGGTTTTCCGGGACATTTTTCCCCATTCAAAATGAATTGGCCATTTTTCAAACTTCCACCATTTTTTCACATTTTTCAACCGATTCAAACCGTTCCACCTTCAACACATTCCACCATTCTGGAAATTCAAACTACCTTTTTTTCCAAGTTAAAAAAAAATCCAGGATTTTCCAGAATTCCTGGTTTTCCGGGACATTTTTCCCCATTCAAAATGAATTGGTAATTTTTCAACCTTCCACAATTTTTTTTTTAATTTTTCAACCGATTCAAACCATTCCACCTTCAACACATTCCACCATTCTGGAAATTCAAACTACCGTTTTTTCCAAGTTCAAAAAAACTCCAGGATTTTCCAGAATTCCTGGTTTTCCGGGACATTTTTCCCAATTCAAAATGAATTGGCCATTTTTCAACATTCCACCATTTTTTCACATTTTTCAACCGATTCAAACCATTCCACCTTCAACACATTCCACCATTCTGGAAATTCAAACTACCTTTTTTTCCAAGTTCAAAAAAACTCCAGGATTTTCCAGAATTCCTGGTTTTCCAGGACATTTTTCCCCATTCAAAATGAATTGGCCATTTTTCAACCTTCCACCATTTTTTCCACATTTTTCAACCGATTAAAACCATTCCACCTTCAACACATGCCACCATTCTGGAAATTCAAACTACCTTTTTTTCCAAGTTCAAAAAAATTCCAGGATTTTCCAGAATTCCTGGTTTTCCGGGACATTTTTCCCCATTCCAAATGAATTGGCTGTTTTTCAAACTTCCATTTTTTCACATTTTTCAACCGATTCAAACCGTTCCACCTTCAACACATTCCACCATTCTGGAAATTCAAACTACCTTTTTTTCCAAGTTCAAAAAAACTCCAGGATTTTCCAGAATTCCTGGTTTTCCGGGACATTTTTCCCCATTCAAAATGAATTGGTAATTTTTCCAACTTCCACCATTTTTTAAAAAAAATTCAACCGATTCAAACCATTTCACCTTCAAAACATTCCATCATTCTGGAAATTCAGACTACCTTTATTTCCAAGTTCAAAAAAATTCCAGGATTTTCCAGAATTCCTGGTTTTCCAAAGCCCTATTTCCACCCTTTTTTCTGTCGACTACTCCTTCCACATTTTTCAACCCATTTCAACCATTCCACATTCAACACATTCCACTCATCCTGGACATTCAAACTACTATTTTTCCAAGTTCAAAAAAGTTCCAGGAATTCCCAGAGTTCACGTTTTTTCAAACCCTTTTTTGACCCTTTTTTCCGGTGACTGCTCCCCCCACATTTTTCTACCCACTACAACCGTTCCGCCGTCAAAACATTGTTCTTAATCAGGACAAAAAACAAAGTGTTTTTTTTAACTGGAAAAATTCCTGGTTTTCCCGAAATTCCAGGAATTCCATAATACAATTTCTCAATTAAAAATGTTATTACTTCAACATTTCTCCACCGATTTGAAAAATTGCAACACCAACCATTTCAACTCATTCACAACATTCAAGTTTTTTACCACTTTCAAAAAAAATGTTATGTATTGTAAAAATTGTTATGTATTGTAAAAATGGTTATGAACGCTCCTGAATGGCTCACACACTTACGCCTTATTAGAAAAAAAAAAAAAAATAATCAAATAAAAAAAACAAGGATCACAATGATCACAAGCACACACGCTGACCTCAATCTACACCAGGGGTCACCAACGCGGTGCCCGCGGGCACCAGGTAGCCCGTAAGGACCAGATGAGTAGCCCGCTGGCCTGTTCTAAAAATAGCTCAAATAGCAGCACTTACCAGTGAGCTGCCTCTATTTTTTAAATGTTATTTATTTACTAGCAAGCTGGTCTCGCTTTGCCCAACATTTTTAATTCTAAGAGAGACAAAACTCAAATAGAATTCGAAAATCCAAGAAAATATTTTATAGACTTGGACTTCACTTGTTTAAATAAATTCATTATTTTTTTTACTTTGCTTCTTATAACTTTCAGAAAGACAATTTTAGAGAAAAAATACAACCTTAAAAATGATTTTAGGATTTTTAAACACATATACCTTTTTACCTTTTAAATTCCTTCCTCTTCTTTCCTGACAATTTAAATCAATGTTCAAGTAAATGTTTTTTTTTTTTATTGTAAAGAATAATAAATACATTTTAATTTAATTCTTCATTTTAGCTTCTGTTTTTTCGACGAAGAATATTTGTGAAATATTTCTTCAAACTTATTATGATTAAAATTCAAAAAAATTATTCTGGCAAATCTAGAAAATCTGTAGAATCAAATTTAAATCTTATTTCAAAGTCTTTTGAATTTATTTTGAAATTTTTGTTCTGGAAAATCTAGAAGAAATAATGATTTGTCTTTGTTAGAAATATAGCTTGGTCCAATTTGTTATATATTCTAACAAAGTGTAGATTGGATTTTAACCTATTTAATCAAAATTCTAAAATTATCTTAACCAGGAAAAATTACTAATGATGTTCCATAAATTATTTTTTAAAGTTTTTCTCTTCTTTTTTTCGGTTGAATTTTGAATTTTAAAGAGTCGAAATTGAAGATAAACTATGTTTCAAAATTTAATTGTCATTTTGTTCGTGTTTTCTCCTCTTTTAAACCGTTCAATTAAGTGTAAATATCATTAATTATTAATAATAACATAGAGTTAAAGGTAAATTGAGCAAATTGGCTATTTCTGGCAATTTATTTAAGCGTGTATCAAACTGGTAGCCCTTCGCATTAATCAGTACCCAAGAAGTAGCTCTTGCTTTCAAAAAGGTTGGTGACCCCTGATCTACACTATTCATCACAGCCGTGTGTGCATTTTGCAAAATAACCATTTGGATGTCGTGCACGACTTATATCAGGCGAAAAAATGTCGTCGTGGCATCATTAAAATTGCAATTGCCCGTCGAGCTTGTGCACACATGTTTGCGTGTCGTGGCATCTAATCTGCTCTTACTGGATCAGAGAGGAGCACATTAACATACTTTCAAGCTCATCTACTCACCCGTCAACAACACAACAGCTCCCGGTTCAGATTTTTTCCCTGTTTTTACACAAGTTAATCAGGAGAAAAAAAACTCATGTTGGAAGACATATTTATTATGCTGATAAACTAGCAAGGGAAAAGCATATAGAAAATGGAGTAATGTGGAGGCATTTTTGATTTTGCATTAAAGATGCTAAACCCAATCAATATATACAATATGAAGAGAAACCTCTTCAGGTGCAACAAGGTGTGGCACTTAAGTGGCTTCTGCGCTGCTTTTTGGTGAACTTGTAGATGATCTATTGCTCATTTTTTGTTGCGTTACTTTTGTAGCTATGTAGCAATAGCGCCTCTAAAGTGGCAGTTTGTTGCATCAGCTCCATGCTCTTTTTAAAAAAAAAAGTCTTTTATGTCCTCTGATGTTTGCTTTGTGTTATAGATAATACAGTTGAATTTGGAATTTGGAGCTAATCCTCCTTTTTCATTGTCCCATTTACTCTCTGTAAAGCACCAGTTCCATTGGCAGCAAAACAGGCCCAGAGCATAATACCACCACCATGCTTGACGGTAGGGATGGTGTTCCTGGGATTAAAGGCCTCACCTTTTTCTCCTCCAAACATATTGCTGGGTATTGTGGCCAAACAGCTCCATTTTTGTTTCATCTGACATCACAGGGACAAAGATAAGACCTTCTGGAGGAAAGTTCTGTGGTCAGATGAAACAAAAATTGAGCTTTTGACCAAAAATACTGCTTCCGGTTCAATTTGTCATCACTAGGGATGATGTTCGAAACCGGTTCGCCCGGTTGTTCGATAAGAAAAGAATCGTTCGATAAGAAAAGAACCGATTCCATGGACTCGAATCCCTTTTTGAGAACCGGTTCCCGTTATCGAGGCCACTATAGTAAAGAAAAAGAGTTGGTTCTTTATTCGAATCCCTGGGAACGAATCCCGTCCCACAAGAAATGCCCTGTGGGACATCACAGGAAATGAAGTAGCTCAGTCTAATGACTGAGCTACTTCATTTCCTGTGATGTCCCACAAGCAGCAAAAATAATGGACCGGAAAAAACGCCTCAAGGCATGGCTATACACCTATAGTGATCACAGAGATAGGTTGTTTTTGTGTTACTATATATATTTGTTTTTCTGAAAAATCCCACTTAGTATACTTTGGGTAGCAACAGTCAATATGTATTTATTTTATTTTTTTAGGGGGGTAACAGTCAATATTTATTTATTTATTTTATTTTAATTTTTTGCTTATAAAATAAAAGTGAGCTTTTGTTAAACCAAATATTGTGTGTTTTTTTCCATATACAACAACCTATCTGGATTCGATAAGAGAATCGATAAGGAATCGGTTCGATAAAAGGATTCGATAATAGGCTCGAACTCGATAATTTCTTATCAAACATCATCCCTAATCATCACACAGATGAACACACAATTTTACATTTTGGATAAACATTTTTTTTTGTTGATTTTTTGTGTTTATCTGGAAAAATTAAAATCCATAAAAGGAAAACAGCAGCAAGTCCAATTTTATGGCAATATTTCAATGAAAATCAACCCTTTTTTTTGGATTTTTTTCAAAAATCTACCAAAAATAATAAACATCGAAAAACGGCCCTAATTTTATTTTTTGATTTGCGTTTCAGGATTGGAAATAGAATGAACGGAAGGTACACGGACCAAGATGGCCTTTTTGTTTTCTTTTGTCATTACTAGTTAATTTTTATTTTTTTTAATTTTATAAACCTTTATTGATAAATTGCAACAATAGTTGAGAAATAATAAAACAGAACAAAAACAGTACAAAACAGCGCCAGGGGGTTGTAAACTCAAAGTAACTAAAATAGAATGCAATATATATATATATATATATATATATATATATATATATATATATATATATATATATATATATATATATATATATATATATATATATATATATATATATATATATATATATATATATATAACAAACAAAGTGCAAAGCCATAGGCTCACACAATTTCAGTAAATAATTCAAATTTGGAACACAGCATCATCGTTTTCACAGCTTTTTGGTTGCTAGAGGTAGAGAGTGTTTTAACATAGAGTTCTAATTCTTTTTTTAAAGGCACAAAAACAGGTCGGGTATTGAGAAACTTACATTTATGAACATAAAACTTAGCCAATAGTATAATGAGGTTGCAAAGGTAAAATTCCTTTAAAAAATTTTTTTCATACAGTGTAAATCCAAATAGCACATCTTTAAAACGAAGCACAAATTTGTCATGAATATTGTCCAGGATGAATGACGTCATTACTAGTACATTAAAAACACCATAGACATCTTATAAGTAGACACAACATTAGCTGCTGTGACGCGAGAAATTGGGCCGCCATCTTGAAGTGGTGATGAGGAGCCGGCGAGCAGCCTAAACTGACGGTTGACAGGTAGAAAACAAAGATGGTGTTCAGCGTTTTCCTGCTCAAATGAGCGGACTGTTGAAAATAGGAATCAGGGGATTACTTTTCACTAGTAAGATTTAACATTAATGTACTATTGGTTGTATTTTGTGAAAAGAATATTAGCACAGAGTTGAGAAGGAGCAAAGATCTTCAATAGTACTGAAATCGTAGCCTCTAGCAAACATGAGTATGACCATAATAGAATTGCTTGTCAATAAAATTAATTACATTTAAAAATGTCATACTTGAATAACATAAAGTTGAAATAAAGGATGAAGATAAAGATTGTAAGACAGAATTTGGTTTTATTCTGAACCCAGTGAAACAGATTGGTGGTTTTAGCTGATATAAAGACTTTGGTGTTTATATATCCATCTATCCATTTTCTACCGCTTGTCCCTTTTGTTTATGTTTAAGTATTTGGCAGACGCTTTTATCCAAAGCGACATACATAAAAAATACATACAAAACAATCACTGTAAACATTATCATTTAAGGGAAGAATATAATACAAAATATCAATACAAAGTGTCAACAGAATAAACTCTCTGCTGCTGCAGCAACAGTCGTAGGTCCCTAAGATATATAGATATCTAATGTATTCATACATTGTTTATGTACAATATACACATGTATATATAACCTAATCATATTGTTTCTTCAACTTAAAAATAGCTGACCGTTTTTTTTCCCCCTTCTCTGGGATTATATTGCCAGTTTTGATCTCGGATGTCTGGTCATTTATAGCATATAAGAATATTCTGTTACTGTTAAGCAAACTATGAATAATAAAACATGTGTCATTTATCATAGCTACAAGTATGACAAAAAAGCGCGTGAAAATCAGTGGTATTCAGTGAGGTAAAATGAATTAAATGCGCTGACAGTTCATTGCTCCTGCCAAATGAATTGCACTGAGTGGAGTGGATCACCACTCCAAGATGGCGGCCCCGCGTCTCGTCAGCGCCAGTGGGCAGTAGCGCTCGATGCTGCGTCTACTTATAAGATGTCTATGAAAAACACATGCATGTTTATCTTACGTTTCTGGTGTCGCTTCTTCGCTTTGTCCATGTACCGTCGGCTCGTTGCTGCCTCTTTCGGCCGTCAGGCTGAACTACACCTCCCGCAGCCGCCTGGCTTGAAGAAGTCGCTGCGTTTCACCTCCTCGCCGCCAGGGGGCAGCCGTAAAGCAAAACGGGACGAGTAGAAAACATTAACGAGAAGAAGAAGACGACGCGCGGGCATTGAAAATGTGCTGTTTTGTACTAAATTCCTGATTTGTCT
>NC_084733.1:89485868-89525868 GCF_033978785.1 Entelurus aequoreus
TCATAGTGTCAATGTTCATAGTGTCATGTTGTCAATGTTCATAGTGTCAATGTTCATAGTGTCATGGTGTCAATGTTCATAGTGTCATGTTGTCAATGTTCATAATGTCATGTTGTCAATGTTCATAGTGTCATGGTGTCAATGTTCATAGTGTCATGATGTCTATGTTCATGGTGTCAATGTTCATAGTGTCATGTTGTCAATGTTCATAGTGTCATGTTGTCAATGTTCATAGTGTCATGTTTTCAATGTTCATAGTGTCATAGTGTCAATGTTTATAGTGTCATGTTGTCAATGTTCATAGTGTCAATGTTCATAGTGTCATGTTGTCAATGTTCATAGTGTCAATGTTCATAGTGTCATGTTGTCAATGTTCATAGTGTCATGTTGTCAATGTTCATAGTGTCAATGTTCATAGTGTCATGTTGTCAATGTTCATAGTGTCAATGTTCATAGTGTCATGTTGTCAATGTTCATAGTGTCAATGTTCATAGTGTCATGTTGTCAATGTTCATAGTGTCAATGTTCATAGTGTCATGGTGTCAATGTTCATAGTGTCATGTTGTCAATGTTCATAATGTCATGTTGTCAATGTTCATAGTGTCATGGTGTCAATGTTCATAGTGTCATGATGTCTATGTTCATGGTGTCAATGTTCATAGTGTCATGTTGTCAATGTTCATAGTGTCATGTTGTCAATGTTCATAGTGTCATAGTGTCAATGTTCATAGTGTCATGTTGTCAATGTTCATAGTGTCATGTTGTCAATGTTCATAGTGTCATGTTGTCAATGTTCATAGTGTCATGTTGTCAATGTTCATAGTGTCATGTTTTCAATGTTCATAGTGTCATAGTGTCAATGTTTATAGTGTCATGTTGTCAATGTTCATAGTGTCATGTTGTCAATGTTCATGGTGTCATGTTGTCAATGTTCATAGTGTCATGTTGTCAATGTTCATAGTGTCATGTTGTCAATGTTCATGGTGTCATGTTGTCAAATGTTCATAGTGTCAATGTTCATAGTGTCAATGTTCATAGTGTCAATGTTCATAGTGTCATGTTGTCAATGTTCATAGTGTCAATGTTCATAGTGTCATGTTGTCAATGTTCATAGTGTCATAGTGTCAATGTTCATAGTGTCATAGTGTCAATGTTCATAGTGTCATGTTGTCAATGTTCATGGTGTCATGTTGTCAAATGTTCATAGTGTCAATGTTCATAGTGTCATGTTGTCAATGTTCATAGTGTCATGTTGTCAATGTTCATGGTGTCATGTTGTCAAATGTTCATAGTGTCAATGTTCATAGTGTCATGTTGTCAATGTTCATAGTGTCAATGTTCATAGTGTCATGTTGTCAATGTTCATAGTGTCAATGTTCATAGTGTCATGTTGTCAATGTTCATAGTGTCAATGTTCATAGTGTCATGTTGTCAATGTTCATAGTGTCAATGTTCATAGTGTCATGATGTCAATGTTCATAGTGTCATGTTGTCAATGTTCATGGTGTCATGTTGTCAAATGTTCATAGTGTCAATGTTCATAGTGTCATGTTGTCAATGTTCATAGTGTCATGTTGTCAATGTTCATAGTGTCAATGTTCATAGTGTCATGTTGTCAATGTTCATGGTGTCATGTTGTCAAATGTTCATAGTGTCAATGTTCATAGTGTCATGTTGTCAATGTTCATAGTGTCAATGTTCATAGTGTCATGTTGTCAATGTTCATAGTGTCATGTTGTCAATGTTCATAGTGTCAATGTTCATAGTGTCATGTTGTCAATGTTCATAGTGTCAATGTTCATAGTGTCATGATGTCAATGTTCATAGTGTCATGTTGTCAATGTTCATGGTGTCATGTTGTCAAATGTTCATAGTGTCAATGTTCATAGTGTCATGTTGTCAATGTTCATAGTGTCATGTTGTCAATGTTCATAGTGTCATGTTGTCAATGTTCATAGTGTCATAGTGTCAATGTTCATAGTGTCATGTTTTCAAATGTTCATAGTGTCAATGTTCATAGTGTCATGTTGTCAATGTTCATAATGTCATGTTGTCAATGTTCATAGTGTCAATGTTCATAGTGTCAATGTTCATAGTGTCATGTTGTCAATGTTCATAGTGTCATGTTGTCAATGTTCATAGTGTCATGTTGTCAATGTTCATAGTGTCATGTTTTCAAATGTTCATAGTGTCAATGTTCATAGTGTCATGTTGTCAATGTTCATAGTGTCACGTTGTCTATGTTCATAGTGTCACGTTGTCAAATGTTCATAGTGTCATGTTGTCAGATGTTCATAGTGTCAATGTTCATAGTTTCATGTTGTATACATCTTTGTTTTCGCTTAGGTGCTTCGGCAACGCCCTTGGAAACTGCATCCTGGACAAAGCCTACCTTCAGGCCATCAACAAGATCCCCAAGCAGGTGAGCTCAAAAGCCATCTTGTTTTTTCCCCCTCTCAATCATTATAATACAGTAGTGTAGTAGACCTAAGTATTCATAAAGTACCACCATAATGACATTAAAATACAGTAGTGTAGTAGATAGGGATGATGTTCGAAACGGATTCTCTCGGTTGTTCGATAAGAAAAGAACCGATTGCATGGACTCGAATCCCTTTTTGAGAACCGGTTCCCGTTATCAAGGCCACTATAGTAAAGAAAAAGAGTTGGTTCTTTATTCGAATCCCGTCCCACAGGAAATGCCCTGTGGGACGGCAATGTTATGCCCATTTGATTGTAGACTCTTACTGACACCTTGTGGCGATATGAAAATACTACGCGTCATTAGTCTGGCCACTTCCGGGTTGGTGACGTCAGTTCAGTTCATGAGACAATTGAGAAGTAGACAAGTTGTGTTAGCTCTTACAAGCCTTGGAAAAGATAAGTCTGTAAGTAAACTGTTTAACTTGTTTATGTAACTCAATATTAAGGTGGTTAAGTTTGATACTAAGATGTTTATTGAAAAACGATTTTTGTGCACTGTTTCAATGGATGTTTTGAGGACTTAAAATGGCTGCCAGTCGTGTATTTCCACCATGGAAATAGTTTCAACACTCAGAAGTATTTGTTTGATGATAGTACTGTATATTTGTGTGAAGCTAATATTTACATATTGTGTATTACATTTCAGTATGTTAATTGAATCACATAGCTTATACATTTGTCATTGTGTGGATTTCAGTTTAAAAAAATAAATACAAATAACAGTCCAGTGCAAGACAAAAGTAAAGATAGGAAAAGACAAAGCAAGATCAACAACAGTAAAGAGCCTGAATGGATTAATCTGCTTTGGAACTTTACTAGACGTCTTGGATTGTTTGTTAGCTGTCTGCCTGTGTGTGTAGTTAGTATGTTCCAATAGCAGTAGAAGTGCACTTTTTGGAAAGCTGTATTATTTTCAGTTTTGTGCCCAAGGGACTGATTTTATTGAACACTATATTATTATTTATACACCTATAGTGATCACAGAGACAGGTTGTTTTTGTGTTACTGTATATATTTGTTTTTCTGAAAAATCCCACTTCATATACTTTGCAAAACAACAGTCAATATTTATTTATTTTATTTTATTTTATTTTTTTTCTCATAAAATAAAAGTGAGCTTTTGTTAAACCAAATATTGTGTTTTTTTCCATATACAACAACTTATCTGGACTCGATAAGAGAATCGGTTCGATAAGAGGATTCGATAATGGGCTCGAACTCGGTAATTTCTTATCAAACATCATCCCTAGTAGTAGACCTAAGTATTCATCAAGTACCACCATAATGACATTAAAATACAGTAGTGTAGTAGGTCTAAGTATTCATTCAAAACAAGGCGCAGGTTTTATTTAACAAGTATATTCCATATTTTTGGCCACTGTAACACTGTGCAACACACAGTTTGAACGGTAACACTGTGTTGGACTATAGTAACATAAAACCCTGTACTTTGATGAAGTGAGTCCTTGGCGCAGCACTAGATGTACACGCTGTGAGAATGACTGATCCGGACTCATGTCTCGCGCTCAAAGCCCCTCCCCGCTCTAGACCCGGCCCACACCAAGCGCTTTGAAAGGGAGCCCTCGCTGGAGAAAGCCCGCTTCTGCAGTCTGGTCCGAGAGGCCCGGGCCGCCGCCCCCCCGCTGGATCCCAGAGTCCTAGACCGTGGAGAGACCTCGTCAGAGACTCACACTCCCAATGCTGGAGCCAGCGGGCACGTGCAGAGCGGGGACTCCAGGTATGAGAAGAGTCTCCCGGTTCTAGCCTCGGCCTCACCTCCCCAACGTCACCTTTCTCAGAGACCCGCTGGACTCTGTGGGGTCCGAGGCGCACACCGACCCCAAGCAGCTGCGCAAGATACGCCAACGTCAGCTGCAGCAGAAGTTCAGGAAAGAGATGGAGGCCAAGAAGCTGCAGCGGGACCCCACCCAGGCTGAGAACCAGGGGGTCCCCATTAGGCACGCGTCCAGCAGAGGTCAGTGTGTAAACGTGTCATACCCTCATTATTAACCCATATGTTGGCCAAAGATCCTCTATAAACGTGTCATACCCTCATTATCAACCCATATGTTGGCCAAAGATCCTCTATAAATGTGTCATACCCTCAATATTAACCCATACAGACACAACCCATATGTTGGCCAAAGATCCTCTATAAATGTGTCATACCCTCAATATTAACCCATACAGACACAACCCATATGTTGGCCAAAGATCCTCTATAAACGTGTCATACCCTCATTATCAACCCATATGTTGGCCAAAGATCCTCTATAAACGTGTCATACCCTCATTATTAACCCATATGTTGGCCAAAGATCCTCTATAAACGTGTCATACCCTCATTATCAACCCATATGTTGGCCAAAGATCGTCTATAAACATGTCATACCCTCATTATCAACCCATATGTTGGCCAAAGATCCTCTATAAACGTGTCATACCCTCATTATTAACCCATATGTTGGCCAAAGATCCTCTATAAACGTGTCATACCCTCATTATTAACCCATATGTTGGCCAAAGATCGTCTATAAACATGTCATACCCTCATTATCAACCCATATGTTGGCCAAAGATCCGCTATAAATGTGTCATACCCTCATTATTAACCCATATGTTGGCCAAAGATCCTCTATAAACGTGTCATACCCTCATTATTAACCCATACAGACACAAGCCATATGTTGGCCAAAGATCCTCTATAGGACAGGAACGCTCTGTTGATTTAGGCACTGACTACAAAAGCACTGGTCAAAGATCTTCTATTTGACAGGAGATATATGGTGTTTTAAGTACATACTGCCAAAAATGCTAGCCAAAGATCCTCTATAAACCATGTCATATTGTCATTCTTAACCCATACAGACACAACCCATATGTTGGCCAAAGATCCTCTATAAACGTGTCACATCCTCATTCTTAACCCGTACAGACACAACCCATATGTTGGCATTGGCCAAAGATCCTCTATAGGACAGGAGCGCTCTGTTGGTTTAGGCACTGACTCCAAAAGCACTGGTCAAAGATCTTCTATTTGACGGGAGAGATATGAAGTTTTTAGTACATACTGCACAAAATGCTTGTTAAAGATCCTCCTGTTGTTTTTAAGGACTTTGTACAAAAAATGCTAGTCAAAGATCCTCTATAAGCGTGTCATATTGTCATTCTTAACCCATACAGACACAACCCATATGTTGGCACTGGCCAAAGATCCTCTATAGAACAGGAGCGCTCTGTTGGTTTAGGCACTGACTACAAAAGCACTGGTCAAAGATCTTCTATTTGACAGGAGTCATATGGAGTTTTAAGTACATACTGCAGAAAATGCTTGTCAAAGATCCTCCAGTTGTTTTTAAGGACCTTGTACAAAAAATGCTAGTCAAAGATCCTCTATAAATGTGTCATATCCTCATTCTTAACCCATACAGACACAAGCCATATGTTAACCGAAGATCCTCTATAGGACAGGAGCACTCTGTTGGTTTAGGCACTGACTACAAAAGCTCTGGTCAAAGATCTTCTATTTGACAGGAGATATATGGTGTTTTAAGTACATACTGCCAAAAATGCTAGCCAAAGATCCTCTATAAACATGTCATATTGTCATTCTTAACCCATACAGACACAACCCATATGTTGGCACTGGCCAAAGATCCTCTATAGGACAGGAGCGCTCTGTTGGTTTAGGCACTGACTACAAAAGCACTGGTCAAAGATCTTCTATTTGACGGGAGTCATATGGAGTTTTTAGTACATACTGCAGAAAATGCTTGTTAAAGATCCTCCAGTTGTTTTTAAGGACTTTGTACAAAAAATGCTAGTCAAAGATCCTCTATAAATGTGTCATATCCTCATTCTTAACCCATACAGACACAACCCATATGTTGGCCAAAGATCCTCTATAAATGTGTCATATCCTCATTCTTAACCCATACAGACACAACCCATATGTTGGCATTGGCCAAAGATCCTCTATAGGACAGGAGCGCTCTGTTGGTTTAGGCACTGACTACAAAAGCACTGGTCAAAGATCTTCTATTTGACGGGAGTCATATGGAGTTTTTAGTACATACTGCAGAAAATGCTTGTTAAAGATCCTCCAGTTGTTTTTAAGGACCATGTACAAAAAATGCTAGTCAAAGATCCTCTATAAATGTGTCATATTGTCATTCTTAACCCATACAGACACAACCCATATGTTGGCCAAAGATCCTCTATAGAACAGGAGCGCTCTGTTGGTTTAGGCACTGACTACAAAAGCACTGGTCAAAGATCTTCTATTTGACAGGAGTCATATGGAGTTTTTAGTACATACTGCAGAAAATGCTTGTTAAAGATCCTCCAGTTGTTTTTAAGGACCTTGTACAAAAAATGCTAGTCAAAGATCCTCTATAAATGTGTCATATCCTCATTCTTGACCCATACAGATCCTCTATTTCACAGGATCACATTGGTGTTTTAAGGACCTGTTGATTTAAAATAAAAAAATACCAGTCAAAGATTCTTTATATGACAGGAGTGCAGTGTTTTTTTAAAAATATATTCTGCAGATATGCTAGTCAAAGATCCTCTACAAATGTGTCATATCGTCATTCTTAACCCATACAGACACAACTCATATGTTGGCCAAAGATCCTCTATAAACGTGTCATACCCTCAATATTAACCCATACAGACACAACCCATATGTTGGCCAAAGATCCTCTATAAACGTGTCATATCCTCATTCTTAACCCATACAGACACAAGCCATATGTTGGCCAAAGATCCTCTATAGGACAGGAGTGCTCTGTTGGTTTAGGCACTGACTACAAAAGCACTGGTCAAAGATCTTCTATTTGACAGGAGATATATGGTGTTTTAAGTACATACTGCCAAAAATGTTGGCCAAAGATCCTCTATAAACGTGTCATACCCTCATTCTTAACCCATACAGACACAACCCATATGTTGGCCAAAGATCCTCTATAAACGTGTCATACCCTCATTCTTAACCCATACAGACACAACCCATATGTTGGCCAAAGATCCTCTATAAACGTGTCATACCCTCATTCTTAACCCATACAGACACAACCCATATGTTGGCATTGGCCAAAGATCCTCTATAAACGTGTCATACCCTCATTCTTAACCCATACAGACACAACCCATATGTTGGCCAAAGATCCTCTATAAACGTGTCATATCGTCATTCTTAACCCATACAGACACAACCCATATGTTGGCCAAAGATCCTCTATAAACGTGTCATATCCTCATTTTTAACCCATACAGACACAACCCATATGTTGGCCAAAGATCCTCTATAAACGGGTCATATCCTCATTTTTAACCCATACAGACACAACCCATATGTTGGCCAAAGATCCTCTATAAACGTGTCATATCGTCATTATTAACCCATACAGACACAACCCATATGTTGGCCAAAGATCCTCTATAAACGTGTCATATCCTCATTCTTAACCCATACAGACACAACCCATATGTTGGCCAAAGATCCTTTATAAATGTGTCATATCATCATGATTTTTAACCCATACAGACACAACCCATATGTTGGCCAAAGATCCTCTATAAACGTGTCATATCCTCATTCTTAACCCATACCGACACAACCCATATGTTGGCCAAAGATCCTCTATAAACGTGTCATATCCTCATTTTTAACCCATACAGACACAACCCATATGTTGGCCAAAGATCCTCTATAAACGGGTCATATCCTCATTTTTAACCCATACAGACACAACCCATATGTTGGCCAAAGATCCTCTATAAACGTGTCATATCGTCATTATTAACCCATACAGACACAACCCATATGTTGGCCAAAGATCCTCTATAAACGTGTCATATCCTCATTCTTAACCCATACAGACACAACCCATATGTTGGCCAAAGATCCTTTATAAATGTGTCATATCATCATGATTTTTAACCCATACAGACACAACCCATATGTTGGCCAAAGATCCTCTATAAACGTGTCATATCGTCATTCTTAACCCATACCGACACAACCCATATGTTGGCCAAAGATCCTCTATAAACGTGTCATATCCTCATTCTTAACCCATACAGACCCAACCCATATGTTGGCCAAAGATCCTCTATAAACGTGTCATATCCTCATTCTTAATCCATACAGACACAACCCATATGTTGGCCAAAGATCCTCTATAAACGTGTCATATCCTCATTCTTAACCCATACAGACACAACCCATATGTTGGCCAAAGATCCTCTATAAACGTGTCATATCCTCATTCTTAACCCATACAGACACAACCCATATGTCGGCCAAAGATCCTCTATAAACGTGTCATATCCTCATTCTTAACCCATACAGACACAACCCATATGTTGGCCAAAGATCCTCTATAAACGTGTCATATCCTCATTCTTAACCCATACAGACACAACCCATATGTTGGCCAAAGATCCTCTATAAACGTGTCATATCGTCATTCTTAACCCATACAGACACAACCCATATGTTGGCCAAAGATCCTCTATAAACGTGTCATATCGTCATTCTTAACCCATACAGACACAACCCATATGTTGGCCAAAGATCCTCTATAAACGTGTCATATCCTCATTTTTAACCCATACAGACACAACCCATATGTTGGCCAAAGATCCTCTATAAACGTGTCATATCCTCATTCTTAACCCATACAGACACAACCCATATGTTGGCCAAAGATCCTCTATAAACGTGTCATATTGTCATTCTTAACCCATACAGACACAACCCATATGTTGGCCAAAGATCCTCTATAAATGTGTCATATCCTCATTCTTAACCCATACAGACACAACCCATATGTTGGCAAAAGATCCTCTATAAACATGTCATATCCTCATTCTTAACCCATAAAGACACAACCCATATGTTGGCAAAAGATCCTCTATAAACATGTCATATCCTCATTCTTAACCCATAAAGACACAACCCATATGTCGGCCAAAGATCCTCTATAAATGTGTCATATCCTCATTCTTAACCCATACAGACACAACCCATATGTTGGCAAAAGATCCTCTATAAACATGTCATATCCTCATTCTTAACCCATAAAGACACAACCCATATGTCGGCCAAAGATCCTCTATAAATGTGTCATACCCTCATTCTTAACCCATAAAGACACAACCCATATGTCGGCCAAAGATCCTCTATAAACGTGTCATATCCTAATTTTTAACCCATACAGACACAACCCATATGTTGGCCAAAGATCCTCTATAAACGTGTCATATCCTCATTTGTAACCCATACAGACACAACCCATATGTTGGCCAAAGATCCTCTATAAACGTGTCATATCCTCATTCTTAACCCATACAGACACAACCCATATGTTGGCATTGGCCAAAGATCCTCTATAGAACAGGAGCGCTCTGTTGGTTTAGGCACTGACTACAAAAGCACTGGTCAAAGATCTTCTATTTGACAGGAGTCATATGAAGTTTTTAGTACATACTGCAGAAAATGCTTGTTAAAGATCCTCCAGTTGTTTTTAAGGACTTTGTACAAAAAATGCTAATCAAAGATCATCTATAAACGTGTCATATCCTCATTCTTAACCCATACAGACACAAGCCATATGTTAACCAAAGATCCTCTATAAGACAGGAGCGCTCTGTTGGTTTAGGCACTGACTACAAAAGCACTGGTCAAAGATCTTCAATTTGACAGGAGATATATGGTGTTTTTAGTACATACTGCCAAAAATGCTAGTCAAAGATCCTCTATAAACATGTCATATTGTCATTCTCAACCCATACAGACACAACCCATATGTTGGCACTGGCCAAAGATCCTCTATAGAACAGGAGCGCTCTGTTGGTTTAGGCACTGACTACAAAAGCACTGGTCAAAGATCTTCTATTTGACAGGAGAGATATGGAGTTGTTAGTACATACTGCACAAAATGCTTGTTAAAGATCCTCCAGTTGTTTTTAAGGACCTTGTACAAAAAAATGCTAGTCAAAGATCCTCTATAAATGTGTCATATCGTCATTCTTAACCCATACAGACACAACCCATATGTTGGCATTGGCCAAAGATCCTCTATAGAACAGGAGCGCTCTGTTGGTTTAGGCACTGACTACAAAAGCACTGGTCAAAGATCTTCTATTTGACAGGAGATATATGGAGTTGTTAGTACATACTGCACAAAATGCTTGTTAAAGATCCTCCAGTTGTTTTTAAGGACCTTGTACAAAAAATGCTAATCAAAGATCCTCTATAAACGTGTCATACCCTCATTATTAACCCATACAGACACAACCCATATGTTGGCCAAAGATCCTCTATAAACGTGTCATATTGTCATTATTAACCCATACAGACACAAGCCATATGTTGGCCAAAGATCCTCTATAAACGTGTCATATCATCATTCTTAACCCATACAGACACAACCCATATGTTGGTCAAAGATCCTCTATAAACGTGTCATACCCTCAATATTAACCCATACAGACACAACCCATATGTTGGCCAAAGATCCTCTATAAACATGTCATATCCTCATTCTTAACCCATACAGACACAACCCATATGTTGGCATTGGCCAAAGATCCTCTATAGAACAGGAGCGCTCTGTTGGTTTAGGCACTGACTACAAAAGCACTGGTCAAAGATCTTCTATTTGATGGGAGTCATATGGAGTTTTTAGTACATACTGCACAAAATGCTTGTTAAAGATCCTCCAGTTGTTTTTAAGGACTTTGTACAAAAAATGCTAATCAAAGATCCTCTATAAACGTGTCATATCGTCATTGTTAACCCATACAGACACAACCCATATGTTGGCCAAAGATCCTCTATAGAACAGGAGTGCTCTGTTAGTTTAGGCACTGACTACAAAAGCACTGGTCAAAGATCTTCTATTTGACAGGAGTCATATGGAGTTTTAAGTACATACTGCACAAAATGCTTGTTAAAGATCCTCCAGTTTTTAAGGACCTTGTACAAAAAATGCTAATCAAAGATCCTCTATAAACGTGTCATATCGTCAGTCTTGACCCACACAGATCCTCTATTTGACAGGATGACATTGGTGTTTTAAGAACTTGTTGATTTAAAATTTAAAAAATACCAGTCAAAGATTCTTTATATGACAGGAGTGCAGTGTTTTTTAAAAATATATTCTGCAGACATGCTAGTCAAAGATCCTCTATAAACAGGAGTGATCTCTTTTTGTCCAAGGACCTACTAGGTTAAAATGCTGGACGAAGGTCCATATAGGGATCTATTGTATGTCTTATAGAGGATCTTTGACAAGCATTTTTTTTGCAGGTGTCCCTTAAGAGTCTACAAAACGCTAGTCAAAGATCCTCTATGTGACAGGAGCGCTCTGCTGTGTGTCCAGTCCTAGGTCAGGAGTTGAGTGCTGACTCAGCAGATGGAAGCAAAGAGCATCTTCTCGCAGGTAGTCCTCCATCTCACCTTCCTTCTGTCACCACGGCGACACCTCATGTCCTCCTGGTCCTGGTCCTGGTCCTGGTCCTGGTCCTGGTCCTGGTCTTGGTCTGCAGACGATCCAGACTTCTGGAACTTCACCCTGGATGGGATCGAGGAGCTGGAGGTGTCCAGGGGCCGGGGGCCCGGGCTGAGCACGCCACGCAGCCACAAGATGCAGACCCGCAGCAAGACCCCGCAGAGGAGGCCGGACCAGCAGGCGTCGCCCGGCGGGGGACTTGGACCGCACACACAGTCCAAGTCCCACCTGCAAGCATCCAGAGCAGGTCAGAGGTCATGAGGGGTGACTAGAAGTGGTCCTCCACTGACGTGATGTCTTCTTCCTGCCTGCAGGTGCAAGTCCCTTCAGAGCAGGACAGTCCCTGAAGAAGCGCCGACTGGACTCGTGACTTGGACCTCCTGGACTTGGACTTGCCTGACTTTCATTTTATGCTCAAGTTGTGTCACAAAGTTTTTGCATCTTAATAAAAACTTTCCAAAGTCTTTTCGCCTCCATGTTGCGTCACCGTGACAGCATTGTTTCGAAGAATCTGCAAAAACAAAGATCCTCTATTTGGCAAGAACTCTGCTGTTTTTGAGGATTTCTGCTGGGAAAAAACACTAGCAAAGATCCTCTATTTGACAAGAACTCTGCTGGAAAACACACGAGCAAAGATCCTCTTTTTGAGAACTCTGCTGGAAAAAACACTAGCAAAGATCCTCTATTTGACAAGAACTCTGCTGGAAAATACACAAGCAAAGATCCTCTTTTTGAAAACTCTGCTGGAAAAAACACTAGCAAAGATCCTCCATTTGACAAGAACTCTGCTGTTTTTGAGGATTTCTGCTGGGAAAAAACACTAGCAAAGATCCTCTATTTGACAAGAACTCTGCTGGAAAACACACGAGCAAAGATCCTCTTTTTGAGAACTCTGCTGGAAAAAACACTAGCAAAGATCCTCTATTTGACAAGAACTCTGCTGGAAAATACACAAGCAAAGATCCTCTTTTTGAAAACTCTGCTGGAAAAAACACTAGCAAAGATCCTCCATTTGACAAGAACTCTGCAGGAAAATACACAAGCAAAGATACTCTTTGAAAACGGCTGGAAAAAACACTAGCCAAGATCCTCTATTTGACAAGAACTCTGCAGGAAAATACACGAGCAAAGATCCTCTATTTGACAAGAACTCTGCAGGAAAATACACGAGCAAAGATCCTCTATTTGACAAGAGCTCTGCTGTTTTTGAGGATTTCTGCTGGGAAAAAACACTAGTAACGATCCTCTATTTGACAAGAACTTTGCTGTAAAATACCCTAGCAAAGATCCTCTATTTGACAAGAACTCTGCTGGAAAATACACTAGCAAAGATACTCTGTTTGACAAGAACTCTGCTGGTTTTGAGGATTTCTGTTGGGGGGGAAAAAAACACTAGCAAAGATCCTCTATTTGACAAGAACTCTGCTGGAAAATACACAAGCAAAGATCCTCTTTTTGAAAACTCTGCTGGAAAAAACACTAGCAAAGATCCTCTTTTTGACAAGAACTCTGCAGGAAAATACACGAGCAAAGATACTCTTTGAAAACTGCTGGAAAAAACACTAGCAAAGATCCTCTATTTGACAAGAACTCTGCAGGAAAATACACGAGCAAAGATACTCTTTGAAAACTGCTGGAAAAAACACTAGCAAAGATCCTCTATTTGACAAGAACTCTGCAGGAAAATACACGAGCAAAGATCCTCTATTTGACAAGAACTCTGCTGTTTTTGAGGATTTCTGCTGGGAAAAAAACACTAGTAACGATCCTCTATTTGACAAGAACTTTGCCGTAAAATACCCTAGCAAAGATCCTCTATTTGACGAGAACTCTGCTGGAAAATACACTAGCAAAGATACTCTGTTTGACAAGAACTCTGCTGGTTTTGAGGATTTCTGTTGGGGGGGAAAAAAAACACTAGCAAAGATCCTCTATTTGACAAGAACTCTGCTGGAAAATACACAAGCAAAGATCCTCTTTTTGAAAACTCTGCTGGAAAAAACACTAGCAAAGATCCTCTATTTGACAAGAACTCTGCAGGAAAATACATGAGCAAAGATACTCTTTGAAAACTGCTGGAAAAAACACTAGCAAAGATCCTCTATTTGACAAGAACTCTGCTGGAAAATACACGAGCAAAGATCCTCTATTTGACAAGAACTCTGCTGTTTTTGAGGATTTCTGCTGGGAGAAAACACTAGTAACGATCCTCTATTTGACAAGAACTTTGCCGTAAAAATACCCTAGCAAAGATCCTCTATTTGACGAGAACTCTGCTGGAAAAGATCCTCTATTTGACGAGAACTCTGCTGGAAAATACACTAGCAAAGATCCTCTGTTTGACAAGAACTCTGCTGGTTTTGAGGATTTCTGTTGGGGGGAAAAAAACACTAGCAAAGATCCTCTATTTGACAAGAACTCTGCTGGAAAATACACAAGCAAAGATACTCTTTGAAAACTGCTGGAAAAAACACTAGCAAAGATCCTCTATTTGACAAGAACTCTGCTGGAAAATACATGAACAAAGATCCTCTATTTGACAAGAGCTCTGCTGTTTTTGAGGATTTCTGCTGGGAAAAAAAACACTAATAACGATCCTCTATTTGACAAGAACTCTGCCATAAAATACCCTAGCAAAGATCCTCTATCTGACAAGAACTCTGCTGGAAAATACACTAGCAAAGATCCTCTGTTTGACAAGAACTCTGCTGGTTTTGAGGATTTCTGTTGGGGGGAAAAAAACACTAGCAAAGATCCTCTATTTGACAAGAATTCTGCTGGAAAATACACAAGCAAAGATCCTCTTTTTGAAAACTCTGCTGGAAAAAACACTAGCAAAGATCCTCTATTTGACAAGAACTCTGCAGGAAAATACACGAGGAAAGATACTCTTTGAAAACTGCTGGAAAAAACACTAGCAAAGATCCTCTATTTGACAAGAACTCTGCTGGAAAATACACGAGCAAAGATCCTCTATTTGACAAGAACTCTGCTGTTTTTGAGGATTTCTGCTGGGAAAAAACACTAGTAACGATCCTCTATTTGACAAGAACTTTGCCGTAAAATACCCTAGCAAAGATCCTCTATTTGACAAGAACTCTGCCGTAAAATACACTAGCAAAGATCCTCTGTTTGACAAGAACTCTGCTGGTTTTGAGGATTTCTGTTGGGGGGAAAAAAACACTAGCAAAGATCCTCTATTTGACAAGAACTCTGCTGGAAAATACACAAGCAAAGATCCTCTTTTTGAAAACTCTGCTGGAAAAAACACTAGCAAAGATCCTCTATTTGACATGGAATCCTGCTGTAAAAAAAACCCTAGCAAAGATCCTCTATTTGACAAGAACTCTGCTGTAAAATACCCTAGCAAAAATCCTCTATTTGACAAGAATTCTGCTGGAAAAAACAGTAGCAAAGATCCTCTATTTGACAAGAACTCTGCTGGAAAATACACAAGCAAAGATCCTCTTTTTGAAAACTCTGCTGGAAAAAACACTAGCAAAGATCCTCTATTTGACAAGAACTCTGCTGGAAAATACACGAGCAAAGATACTCTTTGAAAACTGCTGGAAAAAACACTAGCAAAGATCCTCTATTTGACAAGAACTCTGCTGGAAAATACACGAGCAAAGATCCTCTATTTGACAAGAGCTCTGCTGTTTTTGAGGATTTCTGCTGGGAAAAAACACTAGCAAAGATCCTCTATTTGACAAGAACTTTGCCGTAAAATACCCTAGCAAAGATCCTCTGTTTGACAAGAACTCTGCTGGTTTTGAGGATTTCTTTTGGGGAAAAAAACACTAGCAAAGATCCTCTATTTGACATGGAATCCTGCTGTAAAAAACCCTAGCAAAAATCCTCTATTTGACAAGAATTCTGCTGGAAAAAACAGTAGCAAAGATCCTCTATTTGACAAGAACTCTGCAGGAAAATACACGAGCAAAGATCCTCTATTTGACAAGAATTCTGCAGGAAAATACACAAGCAAAGATCCTCTTTTTGAAAACTCTGCTGGAAAAAACACTAGCAAAGATCCTCTATTTGACAAGAACTCTGCAGGAAAATACACGAGCAAAGATCCTCTCTTTGACAAGAGCTCTGCTGTTTTTGAGGATTTCTGCTGGGAAAAAACACTAGCAAAGATCCTCTATTCGACAAGAACTTTGCCGTAAAATACCCTAGCAAAGATCCTCCATTTGACAAGAACTCTGCTGGTAAATACACGAGCAAAGATCCTCTATTTGACAAGAACTCTGCTGGAAAATACACTAGCAAAGATCCACCAATTGACAAGAACTCTGCTGTTTATGATGATTTCTGCTGGAAAAAACACTAGCAAAGATCCTCTATTTGACAAGAACTGTACTGGAAAATACACTAGCAAAGATCCTCTATTTGACAAGAACTCCGCTGGAAAATACACTAGCAAAGATCCTCTCTTTGACAAGAACTCTGCTGTAAAGTACACTAGCAAAGATCCCCTATTTGACAATAACCCTGCTGGAAAAAATACCAGCAAAAATCCTCTATTTGACAAGAACTCTGCTGGAAAAAAACGGTAGCAAAGATCCTCTATTTGACAAGAACTCTGCTGGAAAAAAGCGGTAGCAAAGATCCTCTATTTGACAAGAACTCTGCTGGAAATACCAGAGCAAAGATCCTCCATTTGACAAGAACTCTGCTGGTAAATACCCTAGCAAAGATCCTCCAGTCGACAAGAACTCTGCTGGAAAATACACGAGCAAAGATCCTGTCTTTGACAAGAACTCTGCTAAAAAAAAAAAAATAGACTAGCAAAGATCCTCTATTAGACAGGTGAGTACTCCTCCGCTCCAGCAGGGCGCGAGTTTAGAAAGCCTAGCGCAGAGCAGGGATGACCACGCCCCTCGCTCCCCGGGGCTCATTTGATTGGTCGCTGCAAGTCTCCCGCTTGTGCCTTGACCACGCCCCCTTCTGTGGCTGAAGGAAACACAAGTCTACTTTTATTCAATAGATGACGTGCACAACTTGCAAAATGGCCCAAATGTGGAGTTGTTCTCACATAAATCTCCGTTAGATTGTTTAACAACACATGTCAACACAGTTGAATCATGAAGGTTTTCTAAGAGTTTGTGAAGTAAAACATTACATCTTGTGAAGAAGACATTCATGTTCCCTCAGTGACCGATGGGGGCAAAAGTGGCGCACTGCATGACACTAGCGAGAGCAACCAGAAGAAGAAGAAGGGACTTTGCAGCGACCAATCAAATGAGCTCCGGGGAGCAAGGGGCGTGGCCATCGCTGCTCTGCGCTGGACATTGTGTTTTTGTAGAGTTTAGATGTGTGAGAAATTTCAAGTCAGTCTGACTTTTGGGCTAAAACTGGCTTTAATTATTAGTGTTTTTTTGTACAGCACGTTTTGATGTGTGAGAAATTTCAAGTCAGTCTGACTTTGAGGCTAAAACTGTGTTTAATTGGTGTTTTTTGTAGAGCACACTTATATGTGTGAGAAATTTCAAGTCAATCTGACTTTGAGGCTAAAACTGGGTTTAATGTTTTTGTAGTGCACGTTTAGATGTGTGAGAAATTTCAAGTCAGTCTGACTTTGAGGCTAAAACTGGGTTTAATTAGTGTTTTTTGTAGAGCACACTTAGATGTGTGAGAAATTTCAAGTCAGTCGGACTTTTAGGGTAAAACTGGGTTTAATTATTGTTTTTTGTACAGCACGTTTCAATGTGTGAGAAATTTCAAGTCTGTCTGACTTTTAGGGTAAAACTGGATTTAATTAGTGTTTTTTGTAGAGCACACTTAGATGTGTGAGAAATTTCAAGTCAGTCTGACTTTTAGGGTAAAACTGGGTTTAATTAGTGTTTTTTGTAGAGCACACTTAGATGTGTGAGAAATTTCAAGTCAGTCGGACTTTTAGGGTAAAACTGGGTTTAATTATTGTTTTTTGTACAGCACGTTTCAATGTGTGAGAAATTTCAAGTCTGTCTGACTTTTAGGGTAAAACTGGATTTAATTAGTGTTTTTTGTAGAGCACACTTAGATGTGTGAGAAATTTCAAGTCAGTCTGACTTTTAGGGTAAAACTGGGTTTAATTAGTGTTTTTTGTAGAGCATGTTTAGATGTGTGAGAAATTTCAAGTCAATCTGACATTTGGGGTAAAACTGGGTTTAATTAGTGTTTTTGTAGAGCACGCTTAGTTGTGTGAGAAATTTCAAGTCAGTCTGACTTTTAGGGTAAAACTGGGTTTAATTTGTGTTTTTTGTAGAGCATGTTTAGATGTGTGAGAAATTTCAAGTCAATCTGACATTTGGGGTAAAACTGGGTTTAATTAGTGTTTTTGTAGAGCACGCTTAGTTGTGTGAGAAATTTCAAGTCAGTCTGACTTTTAGGCTAAAACTGGGTTTAATTAGGTTTTTTGTAAAGCATGTTTAGATTGTGTGAGAAATTTCAAGTCAGTCTTGACTTTTAGAGTAAAACTGGGTTTAATCTGTTTTTTTGTAGAGCACACTTAGATGTGTGAGAAATTTCAAGTCAGTCTGACTTTGAGGGTAAAACTGGGTTTAATTAATGTTTTTTGTAAACACGTCAATGTGTGAGAAATTTCAAGGCAATCTGACTTTGAAGCTAAAACTAGCTGGGTTTAATTAGTGTTTTTTGTAATGCATGTTTTGATGTGTGAGAAATTTCAAGTCAGTCTGACTTTTAAGGTAAAACTGGGTTTAATTAGTGTTTTTTTGTAACACACACTTAGAGGTGTGAGACATTTCAAGACAGTCTGACTATTAGGCTAAACCTGGGTTTAATTAGGTTTTTTTGTAAAGCATGTTTAGATGTGTGAGAAATTTCAAGTCAATCTGACTTTTAGTGTAAAACTGGGCTTAAGAGTTTTTACTATCACGCTTTTAGATGTGAGAGAAATTTCAAGTCAGTCTTTGAGGCTAAAACTGTCTCTGACAGCGCCACCACGTGTCAGAGAAGTGACGGCACATACATCCTGCCTCTCTTCAGTACGACAAACAGTTTTCTCTCCTCCTAACAACAATAAACGAGACAAGTTGGGCAATTCAATTGATATTTTTTATTTGTTTTTACATTTTGTACAATGTGAAAAACGTAGACAAAAAAGCAGACACTGAAATCACAGGAAGTCAATAAGATGTGGCGGCTCTTTAAAGTGTGCTGTACAGTGGCCGTCCAGGTCTGGGCATGCAGAAAATAGACTTGGGGGGGGAAAGTGATGGCAAACAAATAATTGTGAGAAAACATTGTAACCCTCATCATGCCAACCACTCCTTCAACCCTATAAAACGTTGCATATTCTGCATTGCAGGAACTCCATTTTTTTCTCTAGAGAAGTTTTTTTTTTTAAACTCGTCATCCAAACCAGGCGCCATCCGTGACGTGGCTGTGTGGGGAAAGCGCAGAAAGGAAAAAGGACTGCGGGGCCGAATAGAAGGACGAAGGTGCTGACTTGTTCACATTGTGAGGCGGGGGAGGGCGGGAGGGGAGGACTTGTCATCAGTGAGGATGCAAGGCACTCGAGTGTTCCGAGAAGAAGAAGAGTGCTCGTCACGTCAAAACTACGCACAACCAAGTGAAGAGTACAGACCGCCACCCTGCAATTGCACTTTAACTACGTGTTGTTTAACAACCTTTAATAGTAATTACAGTGAGACAACATCAAAATCTGATGGCTGAATACAGGTCCATAAAGAACTGCTTTTCTTTATTAAATAGATGCGTACAAAAAAAAGGAGGACCCCACTAATGTGACGGAACATGGTGGAAGGGGGGGGAGGTGGGGGGGGCGTCCAAACAGAGGGGGGAAAAAAACGAGGCCTACATCTGAAGGGTGTTTGGGCAGGGCCTGCAGAAAGAGCCCTGTGGAACACCTCTCAAGTCACAGCTTGGCATGGGAACTTTCAGTCGTTTCGTAGTTCCACCTGTAAAACCCCTTCCTGGAGTTATGTGGGCTCCTTTAAGAAGAACACCCCCCCCTTCCAATGGTGCTCAACACCAGAGTGACATAAATATGTATGTACAGGGAATAAGGCCACAGGTACAAAAAAAGGGGCAGTTGCTTCTCTCTCAATTATTGCATTCCTGTCAACGTACCGAGTCTTCCTTCTCTTCCGCCCTCGACGCACTTCCTCTGACACCATGCGACTTACTGGCCACCCCCCCTCCACCGGTCTGGCTTGGAATGAGGACCCCCTCCCCGTGCAAACAAACCGGCTCCGTGTATTGCACGCTCCCTCTTGACGGGCCCCCTGGCAGACTTCACATCTGCCCTGAAGGTGCACGGGACAACATGTAGAAATAATAATAATAAAGATGAAATCAAAGTTAAAAGGTGTGTGCTTCCTGCCCCTCCCCCCTGTGGGTCTGGGCTACGTGGGCCTCAGGTTCGACCCCCCCGGGTTGACGGACTTCTGGGCGGCCTGTGCGGTCCCCAGGTGGTACCCTGGGTGCACGGCGGCGGTCATAGACGGCTGGTACTGCGTGAGCGGCGGGCCGGGGTTGAGCAGGCCCACCTGGCAGGTGGCTGTGGGTCCCGCCCACGGAGGGGAAACGTAGGAGGCGGCGGCGTAGCCGAACCCCTGGCCCACCGGGCCCACCGGGCCCAGGGAGCCCTTGCGGGGGCCGGAGGAGGGGTTGTTGGCGGGGTGCGCCGTGGTGGCGGTGGTGCTGGTGCTGCTGGTGGTGGTGGTGGTGGTGGTGCAGGTGGTGGGGAGTGGCGGGCAGAGGTAGCCGGGGGCGGAGAACTTGCGGCCCATGTTGACGGGGGGGATGATCTGTGATGACAAATTATATTAGTTCCCATGACAACTCAGAGCCATCATTCAGTTCTGGAAATGGTGTGCATTAGGGTTGTACCCATACCCATATTTTGGTACTGGTACCAAAATGTATTTCGGTACTTTTCTAAATAAAAGGGGACCACAAAAAAATGTAATTATTTGAACAAAAAATGTTAGGGTACATGAAACATAAGTTTATTATTGTCATTTAGTCCTTAAATAAAATAGTGAACATACTAGACAACTTGTCTTTTAGTAGTAAGTAAACAAACAAAGACTCCTAATTAGTCAACATTTGTAATATGCACATTCATTTAGTTAGAAAATGGTGATTATGTTTGAGCTAAAAAAAAAGTTTTTTGTTTTTTTTCCCCATTTGGCTTCCTTTGTACTGGAAGATGATGGCAAGTCAGACTGGACTCTTATGCAAATGAGCCAAACTGTCACTACACGCATTGTTGTTCTCTCTGAACAGAAACTAGACAGTAAAACAATCATTTCATTTCAAGTCATGCAAGGAGCACATTTTTTGTTGAGATAGCAGGCCCATCAACATTTTTGTTAAGATAGCAGGCCCATCAAAAATATATGTTAACATAGCAGGCCCATCAACATTTTTTGTTAAGATAGCAGGCCCATCAACATTTTTTGTTAAGATAGCAGGCCCATCAACATTTTTTGTCAATATAGCAGGCCCATCAACATTTTTTGTTAATATAGCAGGCCCATCAACATTTTTTGTTAAGATAGCAGACCCATCAACATTTTTTGTTAAGATAGCGGTCCCATCAAAAAATGTTTGTTAAAATAGCAGGCCCATCAAAATTTTTTGTTAAAATAGAAGGCCCATCAACATTTTTTGTTAAGATAGCAGGCCCATCAAAAATATATGTTAACATAGCAGGCCCATCAACATTTTTTTGTTAAGATAGCAGACCCATCAACATTTTTTGTTAAGATAGCAGGCCCATCAACATTTTTTGTTAAAATAGCAGGCCCATCAACATTTTTTGTTAAGATAGCAGGCCCATCAAATGTTTTGGTTGAGATAGCAGGCCCATCAACATTTTTTGTTAAGATAGCAGGCCCATCAACATTTTTTGTTAAAATAGCAGGCCCATCAACATTTTTTGTAAGATAGCAGGCCCATCATTTTTTTTGTTGAGATAGCAGACCCATCAACACTTTTTGTTAAGATAGCAGGCCCATCAAAATGTTTTGTTAAGATAGCAGGCCCATCAAAATGTTTTGTTAAGATAGCAAGCCAATCAAAATGTTTTGTTAAGATAGCAGGCCCATCAAAATGTTTTGTTAAGATAGCAAGCCAATCAAAATGTTTTAAGATAGCAGGCCCATCAACATTTTTTGTTAAGATAGCAGGCCCATCAAATTTTTTTGTTAAAATAGCAGGCCCATCAACATTTTTTGTTAAGATAGCAGCCCCATCAACATTTTTTGTTAAGATAGCAGGTCCATCAACATTTTTTGTTAAGATAGCAGGCCCATCAAATTTTTTTGTTAATATAGCAGGCCCATCAATTTTTTTTGTCAAAATAGCAGGCCCATCAACATTTTTTGTTAAGATAGCAGGCCCATCAATTTTTTTTGTTAAAATAGCAGGCCCACCAACATTTTTTGTTAAGATAGCAGGCCCATCAACATTTTTTGTTGAGATAGCAGGCCCATCAACATTTTTTGTTAAGATAGCAGGCCCAACAACATTTTTTGTTAAGATAGCAGGCCCATCAAAATTTTTTGTTAAAGTAGCAGGCCCATCAACATTTTTTGTTAAGATAGCAGGCCCATCAAATTTTTTTGTTGAGATAGCAGGCCCATTAAAAATTTTTGTTAAGATAGCAGGCCCATCAACATTTTTTGTTAAGATAGCAGACCCATCAACATTTTTTGTTAAGATAGCAGGTCCATCACACTTTTTGTTAAGACAGCAGACCCATCAACATTTTTTGTTAAGATAGCAGGTCCATCAAACATTTTTGTTAAGATAGCAGGCCCATCAAAAAAAATTTTAAGATAGCAGGCCCATCAAAATTTTTTGTTAAGATAGCAGGCCCATCAAAATTTTTTGTTAAGATAGCAGGCCCATCAAAAAAGTATGTTAAGATAGCAGGCCCATCAAAATTTTCACGGGAGTTTTGTAGTTACTTGTATGCACTTTGTGTGTGTTGACTAGGGTTGCAAAATTCCGTGAATATTCAAACTCTCCATGGGAATTAACATGAAATTAACGGGAATAAACATTGAATGCAACATGCTAGATCTTGCAGCATGATTATTAGCTAGAATAGAATAGAATAAAATGGACTTTATTGTCATTATATTTGCATATAACGAGATTAAGGACTCCAGTTTAAGGTGTGGTAGTGGGAACAAATATGGGGTAAAAATAAATTACACAAAAGGTAATAAAGAAAAAACTAACAATTGAAATAGACTACTATCCAATAAAATAAGCAACCTGATTTAATGCAAATTCAGTTGAATTTTTCAACCCTGCACTGTGCATTCCTCACATCACATGTGCAGTGCATTCTTCCATCACATGCCCAGATAATTCCCAGCATGCTACACACTACTATTGAGGCCACTCTAGTATTTGAGCCCAAGGACAGGTAAGTGTTGATGATATTACTGGGGTAAATATATTTGATGTATGGTATTTAAGTGTAATTTCTCCGTTAGCCGTGATGATCATTTTCTCTATGTTAAATCCCATTAATTTATGCTAACAACATTAGCGATCCGAATTGACCTTTTTTGTGAAGTTCAACTAGCAAATACTAAAAAAAATGTTTGTTTGTTTTTTTTTTCATTTGGCTTCCTTTGTACTGGAAGATGATGGCAAGTCAGACTGGACTCTTATGCAAATGAGCCAAACTGTCACTACACGCATTGTTGTTCTCTCTGAACAGAAACTAGACAGTAAAACAATCATTTCATTTCAAGTCATGCAAGGAGCACATTTTTTGTTGAGATAGCAGGCCCATCAACATTTTTGTTGAGATAGCAGGCCCATCAACATTTTTGTTGAGATAGCAGGTCCATCAACATTTTTTGTTAAAAAGCAGGCCCATCAACATTTTTTGTTAAGATAGCAGGCCCATTAACATTTTTTGTTAAGATAGCAGGTCCATCAACATTTTTTGTTAAAATAGCAGGCCCATCAACATTATTTGTTAAGATAGCAGGCCCATCAACATTTTTTGTTAAGATAGCAGGCCCATCAAAATGTTTTATTAAATAACAGGCCCATCAAATTTTTTTGTTAAGATAGCAGGCCAATCAAATTTTTGTTAAAATAGAGCGGCTTATCAACATTTTTTGTTAAGATAGCAGGCCCATCAAATTTTTTTGTTGATATAGCAGGCCCATCAACATTTTTTGTTAAGATAGCAGGCCCATCAACATTTGTTGTTGAGATAGCAGGCCCATCAATATATTTTGTTAAGATAGCAGGCCCATCAAAAAAATTTTTTTGAGATAGCAGGCCCATCAACATTTTTTGTTAAGATAGCAGACCATCAACATTTTTTGTTAAGATAGCAGGCCCATCAACATTTTTTGTTAAAGTAGCAGGCCCATCAACATTTTTTGTTAAGATAGCAGGCCCATCAATTTTTTTTGTTGAGATAGCAGGCCCATCAACAAATTTTGTTAAGATAGCAGGCCCATCAACATTTTTTGTTAAGATAGCAGACCCATCAACATTTTTTGTTAAGATAGCAGGTCCATCACACTTTTTGTTAAGACAGCAGGTCCATCAAAATTTTTTGTTAAGATAGCAGGCCCATCAAAATTTTTTGTTAAGATAGCAGGCCCATCAAAATTTTTTGTTAAGATAGCAGGCCCATCAATTTTTTTTGTTAAGATAGCAGGCCCATCAAAATTTTTTGTTAAGATAGCAGGCCCATCAAAAAAGTATGTTAAAATAACAGGCCCATAAAAATTTTCACAGGAGTTTTGTAGTTACTTGTATGCACTTTGTGTGTGTTGACTAGGGTTGCAAAATTCCGGGAATATTCAAAGTTGGAAACTCTCCATGGGAATTAACATGAAATTAACGGGAATAAACATTGAATGCAACATGCTAGATCTTGCAGCATGATTATTAGCTAGAATAGAATAGAATAAAATGGACTTTATTGTCATTATATTTGCATACAACGAGATTAAGGACTCCAGTTTAAGGTGTGGTAGTGGGAACAAATATGGGGTAAAAATAAATTACACAAAAGGTAATAAAGAAAAAACTAACAATTGAAATAGACTACTATCCAATAAAATAAGCAACCTGATTTAATGCAAATTCAGTTGAATTTTTCAACCCTGCACTGTGCATTCCTCACATCACATGTGCAGAGCATTCTTCCATCACATGCCCAGATAATTCCCAGCATGCTACACACTACTATTGAGGCCACACTAGTATTTGAGCCCAAGGACAGGTAAGTGTTGATGATATTACTGGGGTAAATATATTTGATGTATGGTATTTAAGTGTAATTGCTTGTTACTGTATGACTGTAGACTACTCCAGCAGACTTACACTCAAGCTAGCTAGCTGTTCCTGTACTTGTTCCATGATTTTGGGGCCAATGTCTAGCTAGCTAGGTTTATGTACCACCACCAGTCTCATAATGAACCAAAAATATTTCTCCGTTAGCCGTGATGCTCATTTTCTCTATGTTAAATCCCATTAATTTATGCTAACAACGTTAGCGATCCGAATTGACCTTTTTTGTGATCTGTAAAGTTCAACGGGCAAATACTAAATCAAAAGGTGTAGTTTCCTCTGCCTTCTGTTCTGCTAGCCATTCTGTTGTCATACAAGAATGTAGGATTGCTGACTGAGTGTTCATTTATTCATCTAGCCTATTTCTATTCATTTGTCCATCAGTCAAATCTTTTTTAAAGACTACTCCAATTGTTTAGCTGACTATTTATATCTGTGTGTGGCATTGCATTAATGTTTTACAAGCTTCTCATCTTATTCTACACAATAGAACAAGAAGAAGAAGAAGAACAAAAACAAGAAGAAGAAGAACAACAAGAACAAGAAGAAGAAGAAGGGACTTTGTAGCGACCAATCAAATGAGCTCCGGGGACAAAGAGGCGTGGCCATCCCTGCTCTGCGCTAGGCTTTCTAAACATTGGTATTTTTGTAGAGTTTAGATGTGTGAGAAACTTCAAGTCAGTCTGACTTTGAGGATAAAACTGGGTTTAATTAGTGTTTTTTGTAATGCACACTTAGATGTGTGAGAAATTTCAAGTCAGTCTGACTTTGAGGGTAAAACTGGGTTTAATTATTAGTGTTTTTGTAGAGTTTAGATGTGTGAGAAATTTCAAGTCAGTCTGACTGAGGGTAAAACTGGGTTTAATTATTAGTGTTTTTGTAGAGTTTAGATGTGTGAGAAATTTCAAGTCAATCTGACTTTTAGGGTAAAACTGGGTTAAATTAGTGTTTTTGTAGAGTTTAGATGTGTGAGAAATTTCAAGTCAATCTGACTTTTGGGGTAAAACTGGGTTTAATTAGGGTTTTTGTAATGCACACTTAGATGTGTGAGAAATTTCAAGTCAGTCTGACTGTTAGGGTAAAACTGGGTTTAGTGTTTTTGTGGAGCATGTTTAGATGTGTGAGAAATTTCAAGTCAGTCTGACTTTTAGAGTAAAACTGGGTTTAATTAGTGTTTTTTGTAGAGCATGTTTATTAGATGTGTGAGAAATTTTTGAGTAAAACTGTGTCTAATTTTGTAGAGCACGTTTTGATGTGTGAGAAATTTCAAGTCAATCTGACTTTTAGGCTAAAACTGGGTTTAATTAGTGTTTTTTGTAATGCACACTTAGATGTGTGACAAATTTCAAGTCAGTCTGACTTTGAGGGTAAAACTGGGTTTAATTGGTGTTTTTTTTGTAGAGCACCCTTAGATGTGTGAGAAATTTCCAGTCAATCTGACTTTTAGGGTAAAACTGGGTTTAATTAGTGGTTTTTTTGTAAAGCACACTTAGTTGTGTGAGAAATTTCAAGTCAGTCTGACTTTTAGGGTAAAACTGGGTTTTAGTGATTTTTGTACAGCATGTTTAGATGTGTGAGAAATTTCAAGTCAGTCTGACTGTTAGGGTAAAACTGGGTTTAATTAGTGTTTTTTTTGTAAAGCACACTTAGTTGTGTGAGAAATTTCAAGTCAGTCTGACTTTTAGGGTAAAACTGGGTTTAGTGTTTTTTGTACAGCATGTTTAGATGCGTGAGAAATTTCAAGTCAGTCTGACTGTTAGGGTAAAACTGGGTTTAGTGTTTTTGTAGAGCATGTTTAGATGTGTGAGAAATTTCAAGTCAGTCTGACTTTGAGTGTAAAACTGGGTTTAATTAGTGTTTTTTGTAGAGCACACTTAGATGTGTGAGAAATTTCGAGCTTAACTTTCCGTGGTAAATTTCTGGAACCCTTTGCAACCCTAGTGTTGACACACTCAACATCATGCACCTCGCTCTGTAGTCACCGCCACGGAGCGGCATTAGGAGGAAAGAACGGTACCGGTACTTTCAATCAAATAGTATGCCGATACTTTATCAGTCAAATAGTATGCTGATACTTTATCAGTACTGGTATACCGTACAACCCTAGACCCTGGGGACATCAAAAGGTCAACCAGCATGAAAGTGGATGCTTCCCAACGTATGCCGTGACGGTGTTAGACATCTTTCAAAAAGGTAACCAAGCTTACATCATGTCCCAGAGCGGATTGTGCCCCCGTTTTAGGGCCCCTCTTGGCGTCTTTGGCAAAGTTGTCCAGCTGCTGGTGCAGGTCGTCGGTAAACATGCCCTTGGACTTCTGCGCCTGAGAGGCGGCGGAGGCGAGTCCGCTGGCCTGAGTCAGGGACACCGAGTGGTTCTGGTAGGGCCCCGAGCCGTTTGTGGACGAGGACCCGCTCGCTACTTGGAGGGCACAGAGACGAGAGAGGAGAGCAGTGAATGGGTGCTGGTCGCAGGCATGTGATTTGAACTTCATGACAAAGACTGAAAATGAGCCAGGGGTTCTGGGGGCCCTGGTGGAAGGACAAGGGGGGGTAACCTGGTTTTTCAGCAATTGAACATAAACAAAAAAGCAACATTTAAAGATGTTTAGTGTTTAAAGAGTTGAAAAATGACTAGAGTTGACATAAATACATAGCCCATTCATCCAAATGAATCACTAGGTTTGTTTCAGTCACTATTTTATTTAGTCACTACAGTAATTACAACTTGTGTTCACATCCACAGGAACCACATGGGTGAGCCTACTCGATAAAGTATTTACAACCTTACTAGTGTTCACTTCACAGCCACAGATGGTTCATCTACATATTGACATTATTTACACATTACTTTGGCCATTTTTGCTTTGATGGCTCTGAAATGGGCCTTCCCTGGCAAATTTCTGAGCAGCTTGCACTTTCCTTTTTGTTTCTGTTGTAGTGGATTCTGCCTTGGATTTTATCACCAATTTCTGTCTCTTCGACTCCCTCTCCACTTCTAACTGCTCCAAATGCAAAAATCATAAATAGTACAGACAGACAAGTTATTCTATTAGCTAACTTCCTTTATCTGAATAGCCATTTGTGATAAAAAAAACTATAAAACAACAAATATCTTGCAGTCATGTTGTTTATGTTTCAAAATGATTCAACTATTCAATGTCAAAATAGTAGAAATAATGAACAAAACGTCAGCTACTGTCTTGTTGTAAAACATCAATGAACATGACATGCGCGGGCACCAGGTAGCCCGTAAGGACCAGATGAGTAGCCCGCTGGCCTGTTCTAAAAATAGCTCAAATAGCAGCACTTACCAGTGAGCTGCCTCTATTTTTTAGATTTTATTTATTTACTAGCAAGCTGGTCTCGCTTTGCCCGACATTTTTAATTCTAAGAGAGACAAAACTCATAGAATTTGAAAATCCAAGAAAATATTTTAAAGACTTGGTCTACACTAGTTTAAATAAATTCATTAATTTTTTTACTTTGCTTCTTATAACTTTCAGAAAGACAATTTTAGAGAAAAAATACAACCTTAAAAATGATTTTAGGATTTTTAAACACATATACCTTTTTACCTTTTATTTTCCTTCCTCTTCTTTCCTGACAATTTAAATCAATGTTCAAGTAAATGTATTTTTTTTATTGTAAAGAATAATAAATACATTTTAATTTAATTCTTCATTTTAGCTTCTGTTTTTTCGACGAAGAATATTTGAAATATTTCTTCAAACTTATTATGATTAAAATTCAAAAAAATTATTCTGGCAAATCTAGAAAATCTGTAGAATCAAATTTAAATCTTATTTCAAAGTCTTTTGAATTTCTTTTAAAATTTTTGTTCTGGAAAATCTAGAAGAAATAATGATTTGTCTTTGTTAGAAATATAGCTTGGTCCAATTTGTTATATATTCTAACAAAGTGTAGATTGGATTTTAACCTATTTAATCAAAATTCTAAAATTATCTTAATCAGGAAAAATTACTAATGATGTTCCATAAATTCTTTTGTAAGTTTTTCTCTTCTTTTTTTCGGTTGAATTTTGAATTTTAAAGAGTCGAAATTGAAGATAAACTATGTTTCAAAATTTAATTGTCATTTTGTTCGTGTTTTCTCCTCTTTTAAACCGTTCAATTAAGTGTAAATATCATTAATTATTAACAATAACAGAGTTAAAGGTAAATTGAGCAAATTGGCTATTTCTGGCAATTTATTTAAGTGTGTATCAAACTGGTAGCCCTTCGCATTAATCAGTACCCAAGAAGTAGCTCTTGCTTTCAAAAAGGTTGGTGACCCCTGGGCTATACTGTAGCAAACATGTCTGCCACAATTAGGGATGATGTTTGTTAAGAAATTATCGATGTCGATGCCATTATCGAACCGATTCCTTATCGAATCCAGATAGTTGAGTTCCAAAAGCCGTATTAGTTATGTGACTGGGCCGGCACGCTGTGTATATGAAGGAAAGGCGGACGTGACTGAGGACAGCATGCGGACGTTAAAGGGTGAAGGTTTCAGGTGAGAGAGGACGCCCCCGGTGAGCATATGGTGCTGCTATGTGCGTTGTAAATAAATAAAAATTGCCGACAAACACATCACCAACACGGACGAGGTGCCGCTCACTTTCGCCATCCCGGTGAAGCACACTGTGGAGAAGAAGGCGACCAGCGCGGTAGCGAATCGATACGCACAAGAGAAGTCGGCTTTTACTTTTTCCGAGGAGCCCCACGGCAACGAGACTGACTTTGAAAATGAGGAGGGGGAATCTGCCGTGTTTGACGGAGAACTTGGCCAGCTGTTCATTTCGGACACAGAAGATGAGGACTTATTTGTGAATGAGGATTGATCAAGAAATAATGTGAGTACATTGATAAATACTTCAATAAATAATAATAATAATAATAATAGATTTTATTTGTAAAAAGCACTTTACATTGAGTAAACAACCTCAAAGTGCTACAGTGTATTAAAACAATAAAAAGATAATAAAATAAAATAAAAACTACCGTATTTTTCGGACTATAAGTCGCAGTTTTTTTCATAGTTTGGCCGGGGGTGCGACTTATACTCAGGAGCAACTTATGTGAGAAATTTTTAACACATTAGCGTAAAATATCAAATAATATTATTGATCTCATTCACGTAAGAGACTAGACGTATAAGATTTCATGGGATTTAGCGATTAGGAGTGACAGATTGTTTGGTAAACGTATAGCATGTTCTATATGTTATAGTTATTTGAACGACTCTTACCATAATATGTTACGTTAACATACCAGGCACGTTCTCAGTTGGTTATTTATGCCTCATATAACGTACACTTATTCAGACTGTTGTTCACTATTCTTGATTTATTTTAAATTGCCTTTCAAATGTCTATTCTTGGTGTTGGCTTTTATCAATACATTTCCCCAAAAAATGCGACTTATACTCCAGTGCGACTTACACTACCGTTCAAAAGTTTGGGGTCACATTGAAATGTTCTTATTTTTGAAGGAAAAGCACTGTACTTTTCAATGAAGATAACTTGAAACTAGTCTTAACTTTAAAGAAATACACTCTATACATTGCTAATGTGGTTGTTCACTATTCGTTATTCATTTTAAATGGCCTTTTAAATGTCTATTCTTGGTGTTGGCTTTTATCAAATACATTTCCCCCAAAAATGCGACTTATATACACTACCGTTCAAAAGTTTGGGGTCACCCAAACAATTTTGTGGAATATCCTTCATTTCTAAGAACAAGAATAGACTGTCGCGTTTCAGATGAAAGTTCTCTTTTTCTGGCCATTTTGAGCGTTTAATTGACCCCACAGATGTGATGCTCCAGAAACTCAATCTGCTCAAAGGAAGGTCAGTTTTGTAGCTTCTGTAACGAGCTAAACTGTTTTCAGATGTGTGAACATGATTGCACAAGGGTTTTCTAATCATCAATTAGCCTTCTGAGCCAATGAGCAAACACATTGCACCATTAGAACACTGGAGTGATAGTTGCTGGAAATGGGCCTCTATACACCTATGTAGATATTGCACCAAAAACCAGACATTTGCAGCTAGAATAGTCATTTACCACATTAGCAATGTATAGAGTGTACTTCTTTAAAGTTAAGACTAGTTTAAAGTTATCTTCATTGAAAAATAAGGACATTTTAATGTGACCCCAAACTTTTGAACGGTAGTGTATGTTTTTTCCCTTCTTTATTATGCATTTTCGGCCGGTGCGACGTATACTCCGGAGCGACTTATACTCCGAAAAATACGGTAGAACAGCCTAATAGCTAGAACTAGTATGCATATATCTAAAAAAAGCCTTTTTTTTCTTTAAAAAAAAGAAGGGTTTTTAAGCCTTTTTTAAAAACATCCACAGTCTGTGGTGCCCTCAGGTGGTCAGGGAGCGGCGGAGCAGAAAGCCCGTAAAGTACAACCGAACTCAGCTTTGCTCCTGCTGCCTTTTTAAAACAGCGTCCATGCGTGCTAGCGTATGTTTTAAAGCCCCAAAATACCCTGCGCCTTAATTATGCGTTAAATACAGAAATAGCACCCGTAACTGACGCGGTGCCTTTTAATACGGTGCGCCCTATGGTCGCGAAAATACGGTATAGTGGCTTCGATAACGGGAACCGGTTCTCAAAAAGGGATTCGAATCCATGGAATCGGTTCTTTTCTTATCGAAGAATCGGGAGAAGCGGTTTTCGAACATCACCCCTAGCCACAATCATGTGTGTTCTTAAATGTGTATTACACCTCTTCCAGGTTTGATTCGGGCTTACATGGTAAACAAGTCAAATGAATGTTTAATCCAGACGCATACAGTCGTCCCAAATGTGGCCAAGTAGTAGTAGGGTTTCCTGGACGTGTTCTACATCGCTAAAAGGAACATCTAAGGAAGAGAATCCCTCTGCCATCTTCCACTAGTTTTTTCAATAAATAAATCGCCCACTTGATTATAATATTCCCTTTTCTCTCGTCGTCATTTGGGATGTCTGTTGTGATTTCCCTTCCTGGTTCCATGACCCGCCCCTATCTTGCCTCTGATTGGCCTGTCCCTAATGTTTTGCCCTAATCTTAACCAATGGTGACTCATCATAGTAAACAACAACCAATCATGGATGTTCTTATACGTAAACCAACCAACCATTATTGATGTGTAGTTTGTCCCCTGCCCATGGAGTTGCTTCGCTATCATTTTTAATGGAAAACCGTAGTTTTTACCACTGGATTATCAAAAGTTAAAGTACCAATGATTGTCACACACACGCCCGGGAATAATTTTTTGGTAATTTAACCCCCAATTCCAACTCTTGATGCTGAGTGCCAAGCATGGAGGTAGTGGCTCCCATTTTTATAGTCTTTGGTATGATCGGCCGGGGGTTTGAACTCACAACCTACCCATCTCAGGGCGGACACTCTAACCACCAGGCCACTGAGTAGTCAAAAACCGTAGTCATTACCGGAAAACCGTATTGTTGTCGGCAGGTCTGGCAAAGAGACGAATGAAGACTTTAAAGGTCTACTGAAATGATTTTTTTTTATTTAAACGGGGATAGCAGATCCATTCTATGTGTCATTCTTGATCATTTTGCGATATTGCCATATTTTTGCTGAAAGGATTTAGTATAAAACAACGACGATAAAGTTCGCAACTTTTGGTCGCTGATAAAAAAAAGCCTTGCCCCGGAAGTAGCGTGACGACACCGGAGGAAGGGCTGCTCACATTTCCCCATTGTTTACACCAGCAGCGAGAGAGATTCGGACGGAGAAAGCGACGATTACCCCATTAATTTGAGCGAGGATGAAAGATTCGTGGATGAGGAACGTGAAAGTGAAGGACTAGCATGCAGTGCAGAACGTATCTTATTTCGCTCTGACCGTAACTTAGGTACAAGCTGGCGCATTGGATTCCACACTCTCCGCGAAATGGACATTCACAGTGACTTATCTCCACGACAATACATCGGCGAACCTCTTTAGCTACTGAGCTAACGTGATAGCATCGGCCTTTACTGCAGATAGAAACAAAACAAATAAGTCCCTGACTGGAAGGATAAACAGAACATCAACAATACTACCAAACTGGACATGTAACTACACGGTTAATGCTTTCCAGCTTGGCGAAGCCTAGCAATGCTGTTGCTAACGACGCCATTAAAGCTAACTTAGCTACGGAACCTCGACAGAGCTATGCTAAAAACACTAGCTCTGCACCTACGCCAGCTCTCGTCTGCTCATCACGACCCGCGCTCACCTGCGTTCCAGCGATCGACGGTACGACGAAGGACTTCACCCGATCACCGATGCGGTTGGCGGCCCAGAGACGGAGGAGGTCAAGGTGAGGTCGTTCGGCTAGCGCGTCTGCTATCCTCAAAGTCCTCCTGGTTGTGTTGCTGTAGTCCGCCGCTAATACACCGATCCCACCTACAACTTTCTTCTTTGCAGTCTTCATTGTTCATTAAACAAATTGCAAAAGATTCACCAACACAGATGTCCAAAATACTGTGGAATTTTGAGATGAAAACAGAGCTTTTTTGTATTGGATTCAATGGCGTCCGAATACTTCCGTTCCGTTTGACGTCACACGCATACGTCATCATACATAGACGTTTTCAACCAGAAGTTTAGCTGGAAATTTAAAATTGCACTTTATAAGTTAACCCGGCCGTATTGGCATGTGTTGCAATGTTAAGATTTCATCATTGATATGGTAGTGGTGGGTTTCAGTATACCTTTAACACACATCGCAGGTCGGACAAAACGAAGACAAACTTAATTTTTATTGTTATATTTTTACGGAGATGATTTCCGACTATAGAGGGAAAAATCACACTTACTCAGTGGCCTAGTGGTTAGAGTGTCCGCCCTGAGATGGGTAGGTTGTGAGTTCAAACCGAGTCATACCAAAGACTATAAAAATGGGACCCGTTACCTCCCTGTTTGGCACTGAGCATTAAGGGTTGGAATTGGGGGTTAAATCACCAAAAATGATTCCCACTGCTCCCCTCACCTCCCAGGGGGTGATCAAGGGTGATGGGTCAAATGCAGAGAATCATTTCGCCACACCTAGTGTGTGTGTGACAATCATTGGTACTTTAACATGGCTGTGGTTGAGACGTGCGACCTACCTGTGGAGCAAGCGCTGCTGAGACTGGGCAAGGATGGAGAGGCTCTGAGCGTTTGTACAGGGGACCCCACTCCCGCCTGGGGGGCCACTATTGCCGTGGGTGGTGTGCATTGTTTCAGGGGATGCTTGGAACCGGTAGGACTGTGAGCTGAGGGGGGACATCCTGAAGACATGATAAAGAAGATTATGTATTTGTGCACTGAACATGTGGAGTCGAGGTGTTCTTTTCCTACCAGAGCAGACGGGGCTGGGTTGTCCACTACTGCGGGGAGACTTGTGGCTTTTGCTCTTAAGCCTACGTCGACCTCCGGCCATGGCCACGGCGAGAGAATGGGTGGAAGGAGAAGTTTTTTTCCCATGCTGGGTGTAGGCCGCGTCAATTTCCTCTTTTTGACGGGACAGCAGAGCCTGGATTTCCAGCATGTGTCTAGAAAAGCAGGAGGGACATCATAGTTGAGTGACGCTGAGCGCGAAACACACACGGGGACGGTTGGGGATCTCGTACATTTCTTTGAGATGGCCGATTTGTTTCTTCAAAGCTTCATCCATCGACTCGTCGTCATTGTCGCTGCTGTAGGGGGTGTGCGCGTCGTGAGGGTCACTGGTCGAGGGCCCGTTTGGCACACCGGAACCGTGTGTGGGGCTGGAGCCTTCGGTTGATGTCACTGAGGAAAAGACAACATATTTGTTCATCGGAATCATTTATCAAATTGACCTGCATTTACTTCAATATTATATAGTTTATTAGTAGGGATGTCCGATAATGGCTTTTTGCCAATATCCGATATTGTCCAACTCTTTAATTACCGATACCGATATCAACCGATACCGATATCAACCGATATATACAGTCGTGGAATTAACACATTATTATGTCTAATTTGGACAACCAGGTATGGTGAAGATAAGGTACTTTTAAAAAAGAATTATAAAATAAAATAAGATAAATAAATTAAAAACATTTTCTTGAATAAAAAAGAAAGTAAAACAATATAAAAACAGTTACATAGAAACTAGTAATTAATGAAAATGAGTAACATTAACTGTTAAAGGTTAGTACTATTAGTGGACCAGCAGCACGCACAATCATGTGTGCTTACGGACTGTATCCCTTGCAGACTGTATTGATATATATTGATATATAATGTAGGAACCAGAATATTAATAACAGAAAGAAACAACCCTTTTGTGTGAATGAGGAGGGAGGTTTTTTGGGTTGGTGCATTAATTGTAAGTGTATCTTGTGTTTTTTATGTTGATTTAATAAAAAAAAAAAAAACTATACCGATAATAAAAAAACCGATACCGATAATTTCCGATATTACATTTTAACGCATTTATCGTCCGATATCGGACATCCCTATTTATTAGTATTGTTTATTGTTAAATATATATTAACTATATATATAATAAATCATTGAACATTACTGCCCTCTGGTGTCTGTTGCCGTCACCTCTCCCTCCTACAACCATAACACTTTCTAAGGTAAAACTACTTTGAGGCGCATCAATGAAAAAAAAGACTTTTTTTTTTTTTTTAATTAAAAAAATTCACTAAGATTTTACTGCATTTAATTGGGTTCAATAGTTCATTAACATTAAACGATACAAGTCTTAACTTTGTCACTAACCATGTGTATTTACTTGTAAATGTCCAGTGTTATGTATTTTACAATGTACCGCTACTGCTTTTATATTTCCTGTATTTTATATTATTACCTTAAACTATATTTGAATTTTTTTATCCTGTAAAGCGTCTGAGTACTCTGAAAAGCGCTATACCAAATAAAATGTATTATTATTATTATTAATATATACACTTGTTTCATGGGCAAAAAAACATGAGGTTTTTTTAAAAAGCCACCCGCAGAACTCTTCTGCAAATGGTGTAATGCAGATTACTGCCACCAAGAGGACGGCAGTGGAATGTCACCGGCTGCGTTTTGTATGGACGATTGTTTTCTGCTCTTGCACATACGGTATTACACGGTATTATTTAGCACCATTAGGGCCAGCCAGGCCTTCTCTGCTGGCCTAACATAAATCATGATCACGGATTAATAAAAGTTCATTTTAATCTACTTTCCATAAAGTATTCATCATATTCTCTTCATGTCTTATTAGGCTCCAGTGTTGCTTGTTTTTACGTTATCCAATCGGAATTCAGCCAGCTTGTTGCCAGCGCTGTATGAATTCTGCCGGATAGACAGTTGCGATAGCCAATCAGATCACAGAGTTGTTGACAGTAGCCCATCTAGGCAGCCTTACGCTAAACGTGACTGTGATTGGATTTTCAATTGTCATTACCAAGTGAGAATCCAATCACAAGTTGGAATTTGCGAAAAGCAGGAAGCGGCACCGGAGCCATACCCGGCCAACGGAGAAATCATCGGTTCTCACTTTTTTAACTCACAACTAAGAAGTTGAAATATTTTATTTATTCGTTTTTCCACATTTAATATGTTCTTTACTGTTATTTTTAGAGATGTCTGATAATATCGGACTGCCGATATTATCGGCCGATAAATGCTTTAAAATGTGATATCCGAAATTATCGGTATCGGTTTCCAAAAGTAAAATGTATGACTTTTTAAAACGCCGCTGTGTACACGGACGTAGGGAGAAGTACAGAGCGCCAATGAACCTTAAAGGCACTGCCTTTGCGTGTCGGCCCAGTCACATAATATCTACGGCTTTTCACACACACAAGTGAATGCAAGGCATACTCGATCAACAGCCATACAGGTCACACTGAGGGTAGCCGTATAAACAACTTTAACACTGTTACAAATACGCGCCACACTGTGAACCTACACTAAACAAGAATGACAAACACATTTCGGGAGAACATCCGCACCGTAACACAACATAAACACAACAGCACAAATACCCAGAACCCCTTGCAGCACTAACTCTTCTGGGACGCTACAATATACCACCTCAACCCCCCCCACCTCAACCTCCTCATGCTCTCTCAGGGAGAGCATGTCCCAAATTCCAAGCTGCTGTTTTGAGGCATGTTAAAAAAAAGTAATGCACTTTGTGACTTCAATAATAAATATGGCAGTGCCATGATGGCATTTTTTTCCATAACTTGAGTTGATTTATTTTGGAAAACCTTGTTACATTGTTTAATGCATCCAGCGGGGCATCACAACAAAATTAGGCATAATAATGTGTTAATTCCACGACTGTATATATCGGTATCGGTAATTAAGAGTTGGACAATATCGGAATATCGGCAAAAAATCCATTATCAGACATCTCTAGTTATTTTAATTTTGACAGTACCATGTAAGGTATGTTTTAAATGCTAATGCGGGTTCATTGATTTTTAAACGTGCCAAAATATAGCCTGTTTTGTACACTGTAGAGGTGGTTCAATGTCCAGTAGTTCGTAAATGCGCTTCTGTATAGCATTTCTCCAGCCGTGGTCATGACGTGACATCAATTATGGTATTTTGAGAGGTATTTATTAAAGTCGGACTTAGTTGGACATCACTGAAAGCCCGCTACTGTATTTTAGCCACGGTGAAAGTATGACGGTGATTTGTGTCTTTTCTGACCTATAAATGTTGGATAATTGTGTCTATGTCAAAGCATGAAATCATAAGGTTGACGCTTATTGGCGTGAGTTTGCATGCAGTTTTGGATGCCTTTGTTTGCAGTCTGGCTACGTTGTGACGTCGCAGCCAGGTGAATGTACTTTTCTGGGCATTTAGCAAAGCCTCTCAGCCCTTTGCTTCAGGATGTGAGGAAACTTTAAAAAAAAGAGGGTAGGATAAAGTATTATATAAGGTTTGTATCCAATTGGGTTGAGGTTTTTCTTGCCCTGATGTGGGATCTGAGCCGAGGATGTCGTTGTGGCTTGTGCAGCCCTTTGAGACACTCGTGATTTAGGGTTATATAAATAAACTTTGATTTTATTGATATTTTCATCTAATCTTGAAATATGCATAACAACGTTGACGTGCGACATCTCTGATCAATGTTGGGATCAGGTCAATCTATGTGTATGAAGGTCTATTTTTGACCGTGTCTGGGGGAAAAAAATTAACGGTGACAACTTCAAGATATATATTCAAGCAGTGTACATCTTGCAAACTATAAATGTGGAGAAATATCTACACCAAAGCATATCAATACATGTTACCTTAAAAACAAGGACGTGTTTTAAATGTAGACTAAAACCATCGTAGTAGCTATGTTTTTGCATAGGACTCTATTGACAGTTGAAAGACTCCCTGTACTCTACCTGTTAGAATAATTTTATCTAAGTTATCACAAAAACGTTGTGTTTGAAATGAGTTCCCAGTGAGAAGACCAAAAGCTGTCTTTGGAACCTACCAAGAAGAAGGCTTGTAAAACTGACACTGTAGGATGGGAAGCAACATGAAGGTGTTTCTGTTTCTTTCATGTATTGTAATCAACAGAAATATATTGTTTTAACCCAAGGACTACAAAGCGGAGAAAAGGCAGGCTCTGCCCAAGTTCCAGACGCCCTCTTTTTAAACCTCCTTTTTCCACTGTTTTACAAAACTCTTTTACGACCTTTTCTTTTGAACTGCTGTAATCAAAGGCGATGGCTGTTTATGACCTCGTCCCTTAGAAGCAGCTGTTGCCATGTGGTCAGAGAAAGTCCAAATAAAGGCGTACAATCTTTTGCCAGAGCGTGCTGGAAGACTGTAAAAAGAGTACAGACCAGGCGTCTCTCCTCAAATTGAGCCAAATTGAATTCTGTCTGTTTAATTCTTTGCTTCTTGTCTTGTTTAATAAATGTCATCAGTGTTTGAACCTGACACTACCCAAAATAGAAGCACTCATAAACTCGGGTGCAGTGAACCTTTTACACACCTGTGACTGAAAAGCGTCCCACTTTGGAGGCGGGCGCTTGTCTTGGCGCAGCATTGGTGCTGGTGGACACCTGGAAGCGACCTATCGCTATGGTGGGTGGCTGACCGGCTGCGTTCCTGTTGTCCGTTTCGCACAGTTTGGCGGGCAGAGTGGACAAGCGGTGGATGGTGTTTTCGGGGCTTGAAGGGGAGGAGGAAGAGGAGCGAGAAGAGGAGGAGGAGGAGGTAGAAGAGGGCGTGATGGAGGAAGAGGAGGCGATGTTGGCCGGATCTGGAACGCTGCTGGATGCCCCGTCGGTAGCAACAGACACCTGCAGCGGAGAGACCGTGGAATTCCAATGAGCTGCTTTAAGATTGAAAATAATCTCATCTTCAAACACTGAACCTACTTGGAAACGGCCAAGAGTGAAACCGGCAGCTGGAGGCTGGACTTTGTTGCCAGTCTGAACCGTCTCCGGGCTCAGGGCACTCCTCAACGGAGCATTTAAATTGCCCAGAGATTGTTGAGACTGTGGAGTCAAACATGGGAGGATAACATGTCACAAATGTTAATTTATCTAATAGTATTAGTTAGGATGGAAGATCTCACCTGATTTGGTCCAGGGAATGGGGGTAAAATGTCAGAGGGCACAGTAGCAGCTTGGTCAAAACCAGTAGGTAAAGTCTAAAAATACATAAAAAGGTGTTTTATCTATATCCATCA